>NC_061110.1:83362654-83443468 GCF_015104395.2 Macrobrachium nipponense | reverse complement strand
AACGGGTATCTGGAAATACGCGTCAATCAAGTCCACCGAAAGCATGAAGTCGTTCTCCCTGATGGAGTCGAGCACGGAGCGTGCCGTCTCCATCATGAACCGAGACTGGCGAACGAATCGGTTCAGGGGAGAGAGATCTATCACCGGGCGCCAGCCCCCCGAAGACTTCTCCACCAGGAAAAGACGGCTGTAAAAGCCCGGTGACCGATCCCTGATGATCTCCACAGCTCCTTTGCTCAGCATGGCTTGGACTTCCTGCCGAAGTGCTATGTCCTTGGATGATCCGGAAACGCAAGTCTGAAGGTGGACCGGGTTGGAGGTGAGGGGTGGCCGAGACTCGAAGGGTAGTAGATACTCCTCCCGAGGGACGTCTACTATCCAGGTCTCCGCTCCATAGCGCTGCCATGTCGCCCAATGGCTCGCCAAGCACCCCCTACTTCCGGCAGCAGGTGAGGGGGGAACGCCATCCCTAGCTTGCACTGTCGCTGAAACCCATAGTAGGTATGCTGCTTAGTTGTCAATCAAGTTTTTTGTAATAAAGTATTTTTGACAAGCTAGCTATTCAATAAATTTGTATTTTTCTCAATCAAAACATATGCCCCTCAATGCTAACTTTCCTCTTTTAATGACTTTCTGGTCATTGCAAATGCGGCTCCATAATTTCTTATGGTGCGAAAACAGAGGCCCAGGGACCGAAAACGATTGCGTCACACTACGGCGATAATCCGGCAGTAAAACATCTTCATATATTCAAAAAGTAAATAATAAAGATATATATGCGCATTACGATTAGCTATAACAATTACATGAATAGCTGATAATCTGCATGAATAACTGGTAAACTATTCTGCAAGAAAGTTGAGTAAAGCAATTATTTACAATAGGTACGAAAGCCAAGATGTCGTGACGTCATAATACAGGACTTAAAATAATTACTTAAATTTGAGTCAGAATCGAGTTACTTTTTCAATAACGAATATTTTCAAATTAATCATCATAAATATGTAAAATATTGATGTTTTACTATTTATTTTAAAAAAATATCCAAGTACATGCTTCGTTGTCGTCTTCTACCAAAACAGTTGTTTACTAACAAACAAGCTGGTTAGGGACCGTGTTCCGATTGTTGTGATAAAAGTGCCCCAGCGTCGTGTGTGCAATGGTGTGCGATTTATCACAGGAAATGGGAAGTTTATTGACAAAAGCGACTCCGTAAACATCAAGATGGCGTCAATCTTCTAAATATTTCGAGTTGTAAGTAAAAATGTTGAACGCGTTTTGGTGAGATTTGGACTGCCGTGTACACCCTTTTCATTACCCTCTGTTTAAATCTTAAAATTTAGCCTTAATTTCTAACTTTGAAGAAAATACATACTTCGAAAGTTGAGTAGAGGTCTTTAGCTCCGTTTCTCAGCAACAAGAAGTCGCGACTGATGCCCATCTCCAGTGTCAGGACGCGTTATAATATGACAATTTGTCGAAAATTGCATTTTTCCTAACTATACAAACCTGAGGTCCTTTAACAATAGGAAGGTAACTAGCGGCAGCTGGTACGGGTTCGTAAGCATTCGAACAAGGGGGAGGAAAACGTGGTAGTTAACTGCTTGTCCGATCGTGCGCGCGCTCGCGCGCCCGAGAGGTGAAGAATCACTTTTTGCTTTAGGCCCATGCAAAAAGTTTGCAGAGTGAGGGGTGGCATGAGGTGGGATATATGTAAAGGACCTCAGGTTTGTATAGTTAGGAAAAATGCAATATTTTCGACAAAATTGTCATTTGTTCCGATACGTAATACAAACCCCTCGGTCCTTTAACAATAGGAAGACTCACTTCTTTCTGGGAGGAATCTGAGGTCTTTGTAGTGAACAGACTGGTGTTCGTCCAACCCTGGAGTGCCTCCCTGGTCGTAAGAGCAAGGGAGGGATCCAAACCTCTGTCCGATTGATCGGGGTGTGCACCGCAGGATCAATGGTCAGACCTCTGGGCCAAGTACTAAGAGAGAGGCAAGCGTATCTCTTCGTACCAGCAAGCAAGAACTTGTTCCTGTTTGCAAGAGACAATCATAAAATGATGGGTTTGTCTCAATTTGGCATCCACTTCCTCCCCCTTGTTGGAGGAAGTGGTGGATATTTACTCCTATCCCTACTGAAAGGGATAGGATGGTGCTCTATTGAGTAGCTCACTGCATCTCGTCCTTACCCACAGCAGGGTGACGACCGTGTCCCTCTACCCAAAGGTAGAGGAAGAAAAGATGGGAAGAGGAGCCAGTCACACTCTCATTCCTCATCCATTCTTACGGTCACACCAGGACTCGATGCTGTTCAGCCTGCGAGGGTCTGGGTTAACTACACAACGTGTTGAGCAACCACCACGGTTCCTAAGGAAAAAGATCCAAGGAACTGTGGGCAATATCCTGAAGGTAGAAGGAGGTGCATGCGGTCCGGTTGGACCAGGCGCCTGCCTTCTATTTAACCTGCGCCACGGAGAGTTCTTGCGGAACGCGAGAGAATGATGAAGAGGCGTCCACTCATCCTGGGTGTCGAGTTCTTCTTCAGACAGCGCCGTCGGCACCTTCACAGGACAAAGCAGCATAGCCTTCGTATCGGAGGCGCAGGTGAAGTCCATTAGGGAGGGTATTGTGAAGGACTCGAACCAATCGTCAGTTACCGAAGGGTTCTGAGTCTTCGCTACGAAGATCGGTACGAAATCGAGCGTCACAAATCCCCATCCCTTTGTGCTTGACTTCTCAAGAGAAGTCATGCAGTTACTAAGACGAAAAGAAGGGAATAGTCGTATGACCTATCCCTCTTCTCGACTTTGGTTATGTACAGTACTCATACTGACAAGCTATTAAGACGAAGTAATGATTGCTCTGGAACAACGAAACTAAGTCCACAGCATAGTTCGTAACTGACTCGGGCGCTCTGACAGCTGCCGACTGACTGGTTCGGAATCAGTAGAGGCAAGTTGTCCAAGCATCCGGGTAAGTCACGTGACCTTCGCCCTTTAAAGAGTTATGCTGAGAGACCAAACAAATAAAATATTTGTTAGTCACCGATGCCCGGGACGGCGCGGCGATGATTCTCTTAATGCATAAGCTCAAAAGGCGAAAGTCAATTGCCTTCAAAAGACCGAGGTCCCTGATGGCAAGAAAATCTCATAGACGTTGAATCTCAGCTTAAGGAGAAACAACACTATGTGACGTTGAAGACGAAGGTAGGCAATGAATGCAACCTACGTCTTCCAGCTGAATCGAGAGAAGGAATCTCAAGATTCTAAACCTGTGCTTACAAATGACTGAAAACGCTAACCGCCATTTCATTGCTGTTCGTTGTGCAATGAAAGCGGGGCGTTATTCAGTAATGAAACACAGGGGAGAGCCGCTTGAAGAACTGCTTCTCATGGGCTGAACGTTTGGAAGTAGAGCTGGCAGGTGTGGGAGTAGGCGATGTCTTTCAATACATCTGCTAATCCGGGGTGAACAATGAACAATGTACAACTCCGAATACAAGATATTTTGAGGACAAACTCAGATTCCGCAAAAATCATTCGCATTATCGGGATACGATGCAGCAAGAGATTATTACAGAATTCTGTTACCGTGCGGTAAACAGAAAGATGAGAGTCGAATAGATATCTCTGTTTAAAATTCTCGCAATACCGAAGACGATGAATACTAGCGTTTCTCAGCAGTAGATGGTCATTCATGTATGCGAGAATCCCCGTTAATCAGAGACTTAAGTCCGTGATTGTTGGGCAGAGATACGGTTGTTATTCAATCAAAACAGGTGAGAAAGACATAAACAACCGTCTATCTCAAAGCGGCAGCTGATACTGAAATGCCTCGGGCAATTCAATACGCAGTAGCTGTCGCTGACTCGTCATCCTGAGTTGCCAAGTAATCCTTTCCACGAAGGAATGCGTTCGGCTAGAACCACCGAGCATAAAAAGATATGCTCGAGCAATTATATTTAAGCGAAACGAATTTCGGTTAAATATAAAAGCTTAAATGGTGTTGTGTGACAACACCATAAGTATATAAAATTGAAACTGGAAACTCCTGGGAGGTTGCAGGCAACCCGGGGTTGCAGTTCAATTAGAATACTTTTCGTCTAAGTCGCAATCCGTAAAATAACCAGGATATGCGCTACCCCCTCGACCATTCAACTGCTTAGCAGAATCATGTCGCGAGGTTAATATACGTAGATATTTGTAGGATTCTGAACAACGATCTCCATCCTAAATTCTTTCCTTCAAGAAAACAAAATAAGGATTGGAGATCGACCACCTTCGTTCTCTATTAAAGAGAGTGAAGGAGAAGTCTTCCTCGAAGGAAAGCTTCAATGGTGAACAGAATACTAAGACGATAGTTCAAGCCAAACTGGATATTCCCAGTCCGTTCTTCTCTATTCCAGGTTGGTCGCCTACTGTGAGATAGTCTTCTTTCAGCAGCAGTCTTCTTCCTAATGCTAGAAATTCCAGGAATTCGGAGCATAGGCGAGGTTCCCGATTATCGTGTAACATATCGGGGATTCTCGTCTCGCTCACTTTGGACCGTGGTCTCGCCTAAGTGTTTGGAGATCGTAAGAAACTCTAACACTCTGAATGCGCTAGAAATTCCGTTAGAATTCTAAGCAGTCTGCGAAACCCCCACCGAATTCGTCAAACGATATCGGCTGGTGGTCCTCTCGATTCCCGTAGAAATCGAGAATGGGGCAGGATCCCTCCTCAACGACCGGGCTTACGTCAGGTAGGACCCGAAGGTCCCCCCTGGTAGCGCAGTCCCCAACGTGGGATCCTACAGAGAAATCTCTGTAGGATCCTTCCCCTTTCCCTCGTAGCCGTAAGGAGAGAGGGAATGGGGGAGGAATTGGATACTCGCTCGCCTTCCCAGTGGAACTAGCAGTTGGAGAAGAGTAGGAGCAGCCATCGCCTTGCGGCGATGGCCTCTCAGAGTCTGGGAAAAAACTTATCGTCAGGAGAAAACGTTTTTTCCCGAGGAGGGTTACGAACTCTCACTGTAGGTAAGGGTCTGCCGCCACTGTGAACGTCGTCTGGGTGGGGCTGATCGACACCTGACAGGAGAGAGCCGATACCGTCTCCGACTCAATTCCAGTCCTCGTCGAGGTCGAAACCTCTCAGGAGGACCGAAGGAGTATTTAAATACGGTGTCCGAAGACACGTAGAACGCCGCTGTCGCAGTAGAGGAGGTGGAAGTAGCTTGATTGACCGGCCAGAACTGAGAGAGCCTTCTTGTCCGGAGACGAGAGACTCTGGTTCAAGACAGAATCGGCAAGCTCCGATCGCGGATACCCACCGTCGGTTTGGGTTCCTCTCGGGCCCCAAAACGACTCGAGCAGAGACATGGGCTCTGCTGGTGGGAGCGGCGATCCTTCCCCCCCGGTCGTTGTGCTGACGAATCAGTGCAATAACCTGGGTAAAGTTACTCTGAATCTCGGAAGTTACAGCGTCTTGAGGAGTAGGACCGTCCAGTCCCTCCAACAAGAGCAGCTCCCAGGACCCTCCTCCTTCAGAAGAAGGACCAGCAACAGATCCCTGACGGTTGCCTCCAATCACTTGCGCGTACGTCCTGGTTGGTCTAAGACCAACCTGGCACGTGCGGCGTCGTGACGGGATCGTGAGCGGCATCTCTCACGATCACTCCTATATAACCTCGCTCTTTCCGGGCGTATGCGAGGAAGTTGAAGGTATCGGAGAGGACAGAATGACGCTACCCACTCTCCCCCTGACGGTCGCCTCCAATCACTTGCGCGTACGTCCTGGTTGGTCCTAAGACCATACGTGGCACGTGCGGCGTCGTGACGGGATCGTGAGCGGCGGGCACCTCTCACGATCACTTCCTAGCTACCTCGCTCTTCCCGGTGTAGCCCGAGGAAGTTGAAGGTAGTGGAGAGACAGACCTGACGCTCCCCCCCCGCTCGCTGGCAGGACCAGCGTACGTGGGGGCTGCAGCCGATCACCAACCCGCGGTGGGGATCGATCTGCAGGCCTGGCCGTGCCGCTCACCTGTGGCGAGCGGCTCGACTGAGCACGTCGACCCCGGTCCCGTTGCGTCAGACGAGCTGCTGCTGGTCACCGTATCCGCCGGTCCCTGTGGGAGCGGCGGTCAGGTGACCTGCAGAGCTCGCTTTCGCCGTGAGACCGGTGAGTCGTCGCGGCACGTCAAAACCGCTGGTACCAGCCGATGCTGGTACCGTCGGTCGAGGGGACCTGGGGGACCTCTTCCCAGCCTCCACCCGTGGCCGGTCAGAGACCGTCACGTCCACCGGGACGAGGTACCGGCTGGTCGCTGCGAGAGCGGCCGCTGGCCTGGCGAGAGTCACCTGAGGCGGCTCTCGACAGTCTTCTGCTCCGTGCCTCGGTCATGACGCTGAGCGAACTCAGGCGTCTTAACTTTGGCTGCACGGTCACCCGAAGGAGATCGTACACTCGGAACTTCTCGCGGACGAGAAACCGAAGCCGGTACCTGGCTTAGCAGCCAGAGCTGCCAAGACCAGGCGAGGTGTACCAGCGGTAGCCAGCACACCCTTGGTCCCCGTCTTCTTCTTCTTCTCAGAAGGGGAGACGGGCCCCGTTCCCGAAGGAACAGGAGGACCAGCAGAAAGAACCCCCCCGTCACACCGGAATGTGACGAGCCCTTCGAAGTTCCCGAAGGAGTCTTCTTAGGGGGAATAACAAAACCCGGTTACCAGCTGGTCGCTGCGAGAGCGGCCGCTGGCCTGGCGAGAGTCACCTGAGCGGTTCTCGCCAGCCTTCTGCTCCGTGCCGTGGTCTTGGCGCCGAGCGAACTCTGGCGCCGAAACTTGGCTGCACGGTCTCCCGAGGGAGAGCGTACACTCGGGATCTCCCGCGAACGAAGAGACCGAGCCGGAACCTGGCGTCTAGCGGGCATCGCCGCTAGCACCAGGCGAGGAAGTACCAGAGCTAACCGATACTCCTCTGGTCCCCGTCTATCTCTTCCTTACGGAAGGGGAGACGGGCCCCGCTCCCGAAGGAGCAGGAGGACCAGCAGTCCCCCTCCCCCCGTCCCACGGTGGGACGGCCCTTAGAAGTTCCCGAAGGAGACTTCTTAGGGGGGGAGGCAGCCTTCTTCTTCTTCGGCTTATGGGCCTTAGAAGTCGAAGGGGAAGAGGCAGCAACAGACGAAGACGAAGATGACACCTTCCTCTTCTTCGTCAGCTCACGCAGGACAGTCGTCAGGTCCTCCATCCAGGCCAGAGTCGGGCCTATTGCCGAAGCAACACGGCCCGACTGCACCTGTCCGGAAGGACCTGGGACTGGGGAAGACACACCATGGGCAGGACCAGCATGGACAGGGCAGGAACCAGGAGCGACAGGAACAGCAACCAGCTCAGGAGCGGCAGGAACAGGCGGCAGCGGTAAACACAGAAGGGACAGCCAAGCCAGTAGCGGGAACCACATCAGCGACAGGTACGGCAGGCCCAGCCATCGCCTCGTAGAATCATCGGCAGCCAGCGTGGTACTGGCGGTCGGTCCGCCAGGGGCGAGCTGCTGGAACAGCGGAAGTCTGGGGCAGGCAACACGAAGAAAAACACAGGCGGCGGCGGCATACCCTCCTCGGTACGGCGGCGACCAGCCCTAGAAGACGGCAGACGGCGTCACCGACACAGCATGGGGAGTGTAGACCAGCGGGGGGAAGCAGCATAAGCGGCCCGTGAAGGTTGTAGTGGAGACCACTCCAAGGTCACCGCCCCAGACCTCGCTAGACTCTGCAGCAGATCGTGGATGCTAGGCACGCCCTGCAGCCGCAGTGGTCCATACCTGTCCAAGGTCGTCTCCCACGGATGTAGCACCTGCGGTAGCACAGACAGATTAGTAAGAGGGGTTCCCTCGCGCACGGGGGGGGAGACATGCCCCACCCCGAACGGAAGGAAGACCCCAAAAACAAAATACGAGGAAGCTGAGCGGGGGGGCAGGAAAGAAGACGAAGAATCGGATACCAAGGGAGTCGCGGGAGAGCTTTCCGACGACTTCCTGGCAGACCTTCGCTTCCCCTACCCCGCACAGCAGTGAAAAGTAATATGAAAATGAAACAGAATACTGCACTGCGATTCACTTCATAGAACTAAAGAGGGAAAAAATCAATTCCCGGTAAGAGCGGAAACTTGATCCATAATAATATGATCATCAATAAAATATATGAAAAGAACAATACTGCACTTGCTATTTTCCACTTTCACACAATAAATCGTAAGGATTAATTCCGGGTAAGAGCGGAAATTGATCCAAAATTAAATTTGATGCAATTAATAAATGAAATGAAAAGAAAACTGCATTGCGAATCCACTTTCATTGCATTCTATTCATACAAAATGAGAGGCTCTTGCCGAGCGCAATCAAGCTCTCGGCAACGAACGCACAGGGCAAAAATATAATGAAAAAGTGTACTTACATCTTTCAATTACACACTTTCGCCCAAAATACATGACTCGGCGCGAGTGCGCCCGCCCTCGGCACCGAGACATAATTCAAGGGTTCAATTCATGAAAAGAGCGGAAATCGCCGTCTCTACGGCGATAGTTCCATGTTGATTCATAATTAACGTAATGAAAATGAACAGTGTACTTACAGTTTCATTTTCAAGTCAAACCAAACCATTAGTAAAAAACACAATATAAACAAAGCATACGACGATGAAGCGGGCAGAGAGCGATGACGAACACGTCCTTCACACCCGCGGCCGAAAGCAAAAGTGATTCTTCACCTCTCGGGCGCGCGGGCGCGCGCACGATCGGACAAGCAGTTAACTACCGTTCTCCCCTTGTTCGAAGCTTACGACCGTCCCAGCTGCCGCTAGTTACCTTCCTATTGTTAAAGGACCGAGGGTTTGTATTACGTATCGGAACAAGTACTTTTTTGGGGTTGTACACATTGATCGTACATGGTCCACCCCTGTACCATGCAGTTTTTTACCCTAGTAGTATTTCAAGAGGAAAGTAAAGGTCTCAAAGTGTCCATCTCCGGTGTCAAGACGTGTTAAAAGTACTTTTTCTAGAAGGTGGGTCAACGAGCAGGCAAGACTGGCACATGTAGTCCAATTGATTGTTTACCCTATCAAGAGCCAGCGTCCGGCGATGCAACACCTCGAGACCTCTACTCTCTCTCGAAGTAAGTTTATTCTTCCAAGTCACAAATTAAGGCCATACCCAGTAATTTCTGATTTTCCGGAAGGTGGTCGCGCTATAGTAGAGGCCGCCATTCGATATTTCGCCCTACCTACGAATTAGTAGCTACTACCTAGATGCCTGTTTGTGGCCTAGGCTACTTGATAGGTAGCTAGAACCGACCAATGACAATCGGAATACCAGTATGCTGAGCTAAACCGGCATGACACCCTTAGGCAACACAAGTTGTACACCACGGTGTCTTAATTACCCTATCAAGACAGTTGAAACTGGCGTCAATTACCTGGTTCTCAATTAAGTACGTACTTAATAACCGTAATACCTATTTTGCCACTATCGTACTTGATTATCAATACCGCAAGAGGTGAAGTAGTAGTAGTAGAATTGAGTTGACCTTGAAGCGGCCCCTTGGCCCTTGCTCGTTCCCTTTACTCAACCAGGATTGAATAGTTGGTATAGTTAGAAACAGTAATAGTAGTAAGAATTAGTCTTTAAAACAGCTCCTTTATTCTATTTTGCCTTGGTTGTGCTTTTCTATTTGCATTTCCCTCTTTAAACAACCATGTGGATATTAATATGTTAATCATAAGTTCCTTTGTTATCTTCCTGATAAAGCTGCCACACGAATATTGTTGTATGTTGGGCAATAAAGTAAGAAATACGTCAGATTTTCTATTGCCTCTTAACCATACAAACATTTGCTGTTTTTTCCCGTGTTTTCGTGCCATTTAACTTAAGCGTGTTAAATCTAGTTCAGATAATCGCCTTCTGTCCCACCTTCTGTCAGTTAGCCGTTTTATGTAATCCACATCTAGCAATAACCAATAATAGTGCAAAGGTAAAAAGGTAAAAGGTAATCTATGCATCATGGTAGGCCAGAATTTTGTAGGTAAACTGGATCACCAGAGCCCCCACCTTTAGTCAAGGGAGCGAAATGTTCGAATCCTATATATATATATATATTATATATATATATATATATTATATATATATATATATATATATATATATATATATAAGATAATCAGAAAAACAGGCTGTCCGAAAGCATTTTAGCTTTGAAACTAAAACTCTTCTATGGGTAGTAGTAAAGGCATTTTTCACTACTGCACAAAAGTAGAAATAACCAAAATGTCATTAGTAATCTGGAATATTTTTACTCATCAAAACTTCATCTACAATCAGGATTGTTAATATTTACCAGTCCGGGAACTTGAAAGTAGCTCAAATAAAATATTCATACTGAAACACAGTTAGCAGAAGCCATTTTAAGTTCTCCCACAAAAACCTCTTAAAATACTTGAGACATTGTACAGCCAACGAGATCTTTACTTCAAGAAAGTGATTGTCGTACCTCACTTGAAAATAATAATAATAATAATATAATAATAATAATAATAATAATAATAATAATAATAATAATAATAATAATAATAATAATAATAATAATAATCTATTTTCGACAATTGTCAACAAAGTTTCCCTGGCATTGGTTTATTTTCCAAGCCAGCAATAATGTTAGCAGCTGTAAGAGTTGTCATCTCTTCTCTTGTGGCAACTTCAGCACTCCCAATGTGTGGAATTATCACTGAAAAAAAATCAGGAAAATATTGTAAAAAATACTTGAGTGGAAGTTGTATACATTAATCTAGTAATGAAAAAAGGGGAGAAAATGTTAACCGTGGGAAAATTAAAAAGTTAAGGATTTAATCTATTTTTCAATAATTGAAAAGATAAACGAGCCAAAATTTTCTCCTGCGTCATCTTATATATGTAAAGAAATTTTCTAATTTTAAACATGTGAATCCAGAAGCTAGATGAAATGACAGTTGTTACTACAGTCCTGTAGCTCCTAGATATTTTCACACTTGTAAATAGGTTATTCTCAGGGACCAATGTGACCTGTACGACGCAATATAATCGTAATCTAAATTTACTATAAAACTGTTCTTTGTAAATTGCATACACACTTTTCCGCACCTTCGCAAAAAAAAAGTTCAACATATAACTGTAAAATTATAAAGTCTTTATAAGTTCTCTTGCAATTTCTTACGGTCAAAAGCAATACAGAACAAGGTCATGAAAAAAACATTTTGCATGAAAGTTCTCTACGTACTGTGTAAATTTATATAAGACTGAAATACAACTAACAGTGTCATGTATAAGAATGTATCAAATAAAAATGAATAACAAGAAAAAAATATTTTTAAAAATGCAAGTTAATTTCTTCGCTTATGAAGTTAAAACACAGTGAATGATACTTGAATGTATGTCTGAATGCATAAAGCAGTGATGGTAAGCAAAGTAAACAGTTATACTTAGCAGGTGCCTCAATAAACAGATATTGGAAAAATTATGGGTTTAAGAAAAAAAAACAAAAGAGCACTATAGAGTTCTTTGCATGAGGATGCTGGTGCAATGGATATATAAACTCATTTTTTTTATGAGACCAAGTTCAGAAAAATAAGGGTAAGAATGATGTGTTCAATTCAAATTTTTTATGGATCAATATTTGTAATACCGAACAAACAGTCATCTACTACACTTACTGCAATTAGGAATGCCAATCAGCTCATGGTCTGGTGGAAGTGGTTCTGGTGTCATGACATCTAGTCCAGCTGCTCTGATCTGGTTAGTCCTCAAGGCTTTAATAAGGGCTTCTTGTTTTATCACTCCTATAAAAATATAAGTTAAATGTATTTAGTAATATAAACAGAGAACTGCAAATTTTATGAGCAAAATAACTAAGAATTGAGTATCTAAGGCTCTACAACAAAGTACTTAAGCTTTCAGAAAAAAAACACCACATTCTTGATATTCTTAACGTACAATGAATACAATTCTTTTTCCTATGATATATTACTTCACAATGTCACATTTTGGGCACACAGAGTTATACAACACTATAATTAATGTGTATTTTTTCAGATAACAAAAACCCTGTTCTACTTTCTCTGCCCCCCCCCCTTAACAACTCAGATACACGCATGAAGGAAATGAAAAGTTGAACTAACCTCCCCGAGCAGTATTTACAATAATAGCAGATTTCTTCATTTTTGCAAAAGCCTCTTCATTGAAAATTCCCCGGGTTTCATCGGTAAGAGCGCATGTTATTATTATGAAGTCTGAATCTTTCAAGAACTCATCAAAGGACACATGTGATGCACCAAGTTCAGTACCTGAAATAAATTCAAAACTGGTTAGGTTTGAAATTAAAACAATGAAAAATTATCTTCACAAATCTTTTAAAAGGATAATTTAAGGCCGATAGCCTACTTTGCAGTACCAAAATAAGCATTTATCATGGATATAACAATACCCATATCAATTACGGCTCGACTGTAAGAAAATACTTACCTTCCTTCTTGGGAGAACGACTTGTGTAAACGAACCTCTTGACGCCAAACCCTAGGAGATGTCTGACAACAGCTTGTCCTATGCTACCGAAGCCAAATACTCCTACTGTGGATCCCCTAATTCCCCATCCATTCATCCACGTTGGTGACCAGGAACACTTTTCCCAACCGCCACTAAAATTATAAGAATTAATATGCATCTTCAGACCTGTTGTCTTGTTAAATGGCTACTAAAAGATCGAAATTCAGAAGTAGTAATGTAAATTGCAATTATATAAATGGAATTTGGTTAGGATATAAATTAGTTATTTGTGACCATAAAAATGATTGAAATGATTAAAACCCTAGTGTTCAGTAATTTATATATATTGATGAAAACTTACGGATGTAAATGTAAAATTTACTTTTCTGATAATTACTTAAATATGAAATGTCATGTTAATAAAAGTAAAAGGCCCTGGTAAGAAGAAAAATTATCATTGTAAAATTATGTAAATACTCTAAAATAACTGTAAAACTGCTTTAATGTATTTTTCTAATAAGAGATAAAAAAAATCACATTAATAAAATTTCAGTGCCAAAAACAAAAAATATTTCCTGTGTGTTGCTCTATTAGTATTCTGTGATGAATGTACTTTTTTGTTTTGTTGGGAATACCATGTTCAGGCCCCGTCCAAGTGTTTGCTCAATAACAAAGCAATAACACAGAACCATTTTGAATACCACAAAGACCTCTGAGAGAAGAAGAAGAAGAAGAGCAAGTCTTTGATGGGGAACAGTAAATGTCGAGTAAGTCGCATAAGTCCCAGATGGCATTAAAGTTTATCCTTCGTTTTCTTTGTTCTAAGTGGTAACAGGCTAAGAAGCCATGAGCAATAACAAAACCTCAAAAGAGGTAAAATTATGCAGTGCTCGTAGATAGCTGCACCTTGTCAAGCTAGTGATTTAAAATAATATCTGCAACAGTCAGTTTCTGATAATCATGCCTCTGAACCGACAAAAATAAAGACAAAAAATCAGGGATTTTCACGAGTTCTTGGCTAAATACCGATATAAGCCAGTTCTCTCCTTGGATCCAAGTGGTTGAGAAATGTGGCACTTGTGAAAATTAAAATATTTCAAATATTATAATGCATAAAGGTAATTTTTTCAAGGAATGTCCGACCAATCTATATTCTAAGGACTCAATCTCGCAAAAATCACCTTACATGCTATTTTCATAATCAGGAAAGTGCAATTTCTATCATACTTGACCACTTCTCCATGAGCTTCGAACAATCGTCTACTTGTTGCCAGTAACAGAGCAATGGTAAGTTCTGCGGTTGCTTCCGTTCCAATACCTGGTGTATACCCAACCTATTAAAAATAAAAAATAAAAAATTGCATTATTATATAGGAAAATGAATCAACTCCACAGAAAAAACTTTTTTTTAGGTATGTTGTACAAATGCATCGCTTGAACATTAGAAAGTACTGTGCAAAATGTTTTCAAGAGTCAACATGTTTCTAATTTAAAAACATTTAGATGAATAGTAAAAGTTGCAATGTAGTGAATATACATTATTTAAAAAATTTTATTATGTAAATATATTATGATATATATACAATACTACAAATTTTAAGACTTGTAAATGTATATTTTATTAATAAAAAATACTGTAGACTACCAAGCATTAAAATTAGAGACAATAAGAGGTTCGTACTTTGTGTGGACACTAAAAAAGTATACTTTCACAGCGAACAATTTCATACCTTTATTCCACGACTTTTCATTTCAGATAAATCTAGGTGATCGTGGCCAACTGACAAGGTGGCAATGATTTTTAGACTTGGACCTGCAAAATAAGAAAGGAAACTTTTCAAGCAAAAAGGATTGGATTTAGTCCTAACCTACAAATAAATGGTTAAAAAGATGCTCAGGACTTATACTTGAATTCCAACAAATCTAACCTTGGGAGAAGGCACATTCCAAACCTAAAAATATTATAAAGAACGGCGCTGGCCTTTACAAAAACTGTTCCGTTCCATACAGTGAATACAATAATTCATTATATTACCTGCTGCATCTAAAACTTCCTTATCAATCTTGTCTGTGAGGAGACATAGTAAGCATCCTTTCCTGACACTTTCTTGAGCAATTCATCGCGAGGTATAGGAAAGTTCTTCGGCCATATTTCCAGTTCACATCTGGAAATACAAAGATGTTTCAATTGTCCCTCTATTATGACTCTTGATTATCAGATGAAAAGGTACCGTCGCAAAGTAGTAAAATGGTTTGAAGCTTCACAGTTCCTGCAAATTCTATCATTACTTTCCCGCTTTTGTGAAAATTCCTTTCCATCGGCTGACAAGTGATTTATTACTGCTGACGCCTATTCAAACCAGTTTTCTAAAGATTCAGATGTGTCTCCCATAGTGATAATTGCTTTAACACGATTCCCTATGAATTTCAAGGAAAATAGTATATTTCAGTTCAACTTAAATCCTCCATAAAAATTCACGTTACATACTTTCACATAAAAAAATCCAAATATACTTCACACGAGCTTTTACTTACTTTTCACTCAGCATATTAAGACCCTTCTTTGGAATGTCCGGACGAGTTATAAGAACCTTCGGTTTTGACATTGCCAAAGTAGTTATACTTAGTAATCCGAAACTGGAAATGAAAATGTAAGAAAAAAAAAGTTTCAGAATGAGAAAGATATCTATTTAGTGTTTTTGTTAAGGTAAACTCATACTATCTTGTATCAAAATTCCAGTATACTACAATACAGAAGATTGCTTTACACTTCAAAGCATAATTGAGAAGAAAATTACTTATATTCAGAAAAAAGCCTTGTGAAAAATCCATTAAAGATGTATAATTAGTTATTATTACACTGCACAAACTGTGATAGATCGTTACTGCATTTTGCTAGCTATCATATAAAATGTTTCTAAGAATAGCCTTTTTCTTCTTCTTTTTCTCTTATATCTTTCATCAGTTTAGCGAATCGGTTTAAACACTCGACTGAACTTTTACATTGACAAAACAATGTACTACATCCTACAGATGCCTTCACGCAACTGCAATTTACACTTCCACATATATTCCCTTCAATAGCACAAGAACATTTAATAAGCTGCAGAAAATATTCTGGAGCACATGATACTCCTTTGGGTGTGGTAATGGCACTAGAAAAGTATGAGTAGGGTCAAATTCCCACCCATAGTCAGTCGGGTTTCATAAGGGGTGGATTGGCTTCATCAGCACGTTTCCATCGGGCAGCCTGTATAGTAGGTGACACCGGTAAACATGGTATCTAAATGCGGCTGCTGTTGGAAGCAGTGTCTTTAACTGGGGAGCTCCTACAACTTTAGTGGCAGAACATTTTTTTCTGTCATACCGCATAACCTAAGGTCAGACATAGTGTCAGAGGCTTTTGACACTATGCCGTAGCAACGTGATATAAATGTAGTTGCCTATTGTATTACATCCGACAAGTTTGCATTTTAAGTATCAACAAGCCCAGCAATCTGGTAACCTTGTCTTAAAACATTTACAGCAGACGCCCTCCAAATTCGATGTCATTGTGATGTTGTGTCACAATCAGATAAAGCATTTGCCGCCAAAATGTTTGAAACTATGGGGTGGTGTTTTTTAACAGTAGCTTTCATGTTGATTTAACTACGTCCCCCCGAAGTAGCTTCCATTTACAATAGTGGAAGCAATAGTTTTTACAGCTGTTTGAACATCATCATTCTCTTCATCTCTAGACAGCTTTATGAGATGACTTGCAGATGATTTATGAATGATAATACTAGCGTAACTATAAGCAGGCAGCACTATGTACTCGTTTTCTAAAATATTCATAATGGTGTTCATTAACTGACGACGCTTGAGCTTTCCACCATGGGCAATATAAACTTGATGAAGATTAACTGAATTCCATATCTGGGAAAAGTCTTTTTTTTTCATTTCAGTTATACAACCATGTAGTGCAGGAGTATTATCCATGTCAGTCATATCTAAAGAAGAGCTCTCTGTTTTATAGTCTTTTGGTTTAACAAATGTTTGATAGCATTTTCGGCGATGTCGTCCATCTGCAGCATGAAGATCTGCTGTTGCTCCACTTGGTAAGTTCTGCTTCAGAGCCCCACTGATCATTAGGCAATATACGAACATTTAATATACCGTAGCTTCTTTAAAAGATTTATGTGTATCACCACGGCCTGATGTGCGGCATAATGATGCCTTGTCACACCTTTCAGGATGGCGCGGATTAGGTGTAATTGGACAGTCATTTCCTCAAAATATACAACGTTCTATAAGTATGAATTGCCTTGGTTCTTTTCTTTTCTTTATCTAAGGGAAAGCTGGGGTAATGGGCGATAGCTTCTATGTTTCTTTAAGTATCGGGCGATGTGCAGAGATGTATGAGTTGATATACAGTCTTTGTGAGATTCCACTGTTGTATCTGGATCCAGGCTGTGATACAATTCATCACCTCTCTTTTTACTTGCTTTGCTCATTCCATTTGTCGTTATTCCTTAATATGAGTTGAAGCGCCTTCACAAAAGGGATGATCTTTAAAAATACATTCGTTCATCCTGGAAAAGAATTGTATTTTTCTCTGAAATTTGTTGGTCATGAAAAATCGAATGGTGATAATTCACTAGCTGATATACTAAAGTTATAAAAGAGAAAGGTGTACAAATGTAGCCTATATCAGCGATATATTTAACAATATGCTAATATCTAAACTAAAGGACAAACAGCTGATAATTCATAAAAGCCTGTTAAACCAACCTTTATCTAAAGTTCTTAACAGTAATCCGTATACTACAAATAAGTGTCTTCATAAATTTCACCTTTTCTTAAAATCTGAAAAAGAAAAATTATAATCTGTAGTTCTGTGAATTACTGAATTCATAATTATAATTTCTAACGCAGATCAAACACATTCCGAATGTTTATGAGCTATCTGGAAAACAAATTTCATAAGAAAAAATTAAATGATATTAGAGCCAATCTAAAAATTGTGCCAAAACCAATTATTTCATTATCGGTCGTTTAAAAAAAAAAATTCACCAATGGTGACAAGGTGTCACCCGACATTTCCTGACTCTCCAGATCCTAATGGTATCGAAACAATGGAAAAACATTAGATTCTCGCCATTACCCTCTCAAGTCAAATTTTTCCCTTTTTTCAGTAGACTAAACCTAAACGGAGGTACAGTATAAGAAATGCAGCTAGCAGCTGAAGGGACACTGCAATGACCTTAAGTAATACTTACAGCGCACCACGTGCGGGGATAACGTCATGAAAATCTTGGCCAATCAAAATTTTTTGGTGGGCCCATGAGACGTAGTGGAGTACTGAATATTACAAAGTTCACGTCTATAGATTACATTTACTTTCAGTTCAAATTATTTATTTAATGCGCTTTGCCCTCACTACCTTGCGAGTTTTTCACCCATTCACTTTCTACTACATCTTCCATGACAGTATTTCGAAATCGCTGACCTGAGAAAATATCCTGCTTTCTGAGGTTTGAATTCCTCAGAGCAATTTCGTCTTATAATTCCTTAGAGATGGTGCAGTATTCTAACAATATTCCAAGGTATGAATAGCATACATTTTGTTACCAAATCTTCCAAACTCGGTTCAGTAAAGCTGAATAACTACGAGAGATTTGGTACAAAACTAAGAACGCCTTCCACTTCACGTTCTGCACTCACCTGGAGACAAGTATGTAATGATCAAATACTTCAACTCACACAAAAACCTAACTTTGGTCACAAGTACTCTAACATGAGCCAGCATTAATCATCTACATACGGAACAATAGGGGCTCGGTTAATCTGTAAATATATAGATACAGTTCCTGACAATGCATCCCAGTAAAAACTAGAGCTAGAAATTGGTGGTCTCTAAAGCAGGACATTGGCATTATACAGTATTGCACTTTTAAAGCACTACCTGAACTGGTTTAGGTTATAGGAGGCCGAGATCAATGAAAGAGGCCGATATATAAATTGACAGTAAAAGTTTGAAAGGTGTAACAGGAGGAAAACCACGCAGTTGTACTATGAATCAATTGTTAGGACAGGGTGGCAAGTAAGATGAAAGAAAGAGAATATGAACAGAGGTAAAGTAAAAGGAACAAAAAGGGTTGCAGGTAATGGCCGATAGGTCGTTACATAGAACCTTTAGAAATGCCTAAAGTGCACCCCTTTCGGGGCGGACGTGTCATAGACCTATTTGATAATCACAATAACAAAAAAAAGTGTTCCTGAATAATTTTAAGTAATTTGTATTTTTCCTAGTTATACAAACCGCATCTTATGTCGAATTATACCTTAAAGCAAGTTGGAATCAGTTCTTAGAACTTGCTATCACCTTTCTTTCGGTATAAGGGACAGAGTAGGGTGGCTGAGGTGGATAATGTAAGGTTTTGGTCTGAAAACCTAGGAAAAATACAAATTAAGACTACAAAAAAGGTGCAATTTGTTCCTACAGGAATACGAACCATTGTAGGAATCTCACTCACTCGGATAGGAGGCAGCCTCTAAGTTAAAAACCCACGAAGAAATGTCCCGATCCTGGTCAGGAAAATATTCAAAGGTTAGCAGCAAACACCTGTGTCTGGCAGAGGGAACACCAGTGCACAGGGTCCGTGAGCCTGCGATTGAGTGTCTATAGCTTTGCTTAGGGTGAGTTTAGGCTTCACAGCTGGCTTCATACGTCACGTCTGCCAGCATATGTCCGTCCACCTGGGTGATGCAACTTGCTGACTTGCTTGCACAGCGCGTATTGCCTCTACACTATGCGAGTGCTAATGTAATAAATAACATTAATTGAACAGATAATTATATATATATCTGTAAATAGAATCCATGACCTGTGAGGTCATTGGCGAATTAGGAGCGTCCTACGTGACCAAGACAAATCTAGATCACGCTATGCAATGCCTGCAGTAGCCTGGTTTAAGTTTGTTTGAAAATGTCATCGTTTTGTATCTTGTTAACTATTCATAACACCTTCCATGGGAAGCGGTTGACCTGTTAACCTGCGCCGGAAACTTGTAACTTCTGAGCCGGCGGACTACGTATGTTTTTATGTGAATCGCTGAGATAGCTAATGTTTCGCTATCAACGTGATGCTCTAATACTTCAGTTCATTTCTAGCAATAAAACGGAACGGTCTCACGACCGAACTGTCTCTCTTGTTATGGAGTTCAGAAATAAAGTTGTTCTACTTTTATCAACTTATCCGTTTGAATCATCTCCTTTATTTTAAGAAGAACCACTCTACTAAGATATCACATAGGAGAAAGAAGGAACCAGAATGCTTACGAATGACAGTCGTAAGAAGAGACAACCAGTCTTTCGCAAAAGCGAAACGAACTACAATGGTGGCAGCGGTCACCTTAGGGGGGGCAGACCCCAACTGGGACATTGCCATACCTGCGGTACTAAGCACACTTAATCACTCATATCATGTGTCTATTAAAATGACACCGCACGAGGCACTGTACGGTATCCCAGCTAGAACACCTTTCCATGTATTAACGCCTACAATTAATTTATCAAATCCTCTAAAGGATGCGATGGATGCAAGCATAAGTCGATATAATATACTTCGTAAGAATCTAGAAGAAGCACAAATTATAATGAAAAGAAATCATGATAAAATAGCTAAGCCAACTAGAACATATGCCGTGGGCGATCAGGTATACATACAAGTATACGTACGTAAAGGTCTAAATTACAAACTGACACCTAAGTTTGAAGGCCCGTTTAACATTTTAGAAACATTAACGGCCAATAGATATAGGGTTCAAAATGTATCCCAACCCTCTGATATGAGAATAGTTCCATTGGCACATATCAGAATATAAAGAAAGGTAGATGGAGTGAGGAAAAAAAATGGTTGTATTTATGAAACTTGTATAATAAATTTATATATATATATATATATATATATATATATATATATATATATATATATCACATTTGTATGTAAACATATTCTTTAACATGAGTTATTACATATATTTTACTCATTGCAGGTTTCCAAAATGAATCTGTTATTGTTAGGAGTGATATTGTGTGTTCAGACATCTTTGTTGTATGGAAAGAGCGCTAAGACGAAAGAAATAGAATTTAATCATGGCTCGATTATCGAAAGAACTCAGGACATTTTTATAGTATCGAGTAATATAGTCATAGAAGTGGATATGCAAGCTATCTTTTTGCCTGAAGATGACGTCCTTAACCTAAAGAATGACCTGTTGAGGTTTGCTGTTTCGTTGAGGGACATGCACCAACGTCATTTTCATGCTAACTCAGAGATTTCGCTAGCTCAAACCCTAAGCGTCGCGGAAATGTTATCTTACGATGTGCAAAATAAAACCGCTGAGGCAGAGGAACTTGCTCGGGACTTGCTAATGTGGTCTGTGCGGCACAATACTCTAGAACGTCGCAACCCGCTTATTTTGGCTGGACTAAACATCTTAGGATCTGTTGCGAGTCTGGGCTTAGGAATTTCAAATCGCCTTAAGATAAATAATCAAAATAAAAGAATTGAGTTTTTGCAACACAAAACCGAATTAGCTTTGTCCGAACTTCGCAGCCAGTTATCCTCAATTAATCAAATAATGAGTTTGGTGAACGAACATTCTAGTAATATCGATCAGATTATGGAAGTTCAACACTTGCTGGCTACGTTAGCTTATTATAGTTCGAAAATAGATCATATCCGTATCAAAATATCACATTTTATTGAGAAATCAAAGGACTATGTAGAAGCTATTACATTAGCAACAAAAGGTGTGTTATCTCCACACCTTATGCCTATTAAGGATCTGACTTTAACTTTAGAGAACGGACGGGAGAAACTAGGTTATATTCCTTTATTAGACGCACATAAAGTAGAGTTTTATTATAGCCTAATATCAGTCAGCGTTGAAAATTATAGGATTATGATCACTATTCCTTTTGATTCTTCCGATGCTTGGCAATCATACAAAATAGCACCGTTTCCAACTTTCATGACGAATAACTCAAGTCCAGTAATATCCAATTTGACGGGACATGTTCTGATTTCTCCTGATAGGAAATCATTTACAGTCATTAAAGACTTAGATAAACTCACTCACTGTTCAGAAGCCATGAATAATAAAGTTTGTACAGCTGACTCTTTTGAATTCTATCCTATATCAATGGATTCATGTGAGTTAGGCATAGTGCTAAACGGCTCTCTCTCTCATACACGCGAAGGTTGTCTGAGGAAACTTTATCCCTTTTACAGTAATAAGTTCAATTACAGAATGAATAATGGCTCCTGGATCCGATACGACAAAGACGGTTTTCAAGTCGAATGCCCGGACGGGACCACCGCCCATTCCCAAGTCTTTGTAGCAGCTGATGGCTGTACAGGGACATCTACAAACTACACCGTCAGAGGGGTCAACACGATAATACGTGAAAAGACGTATTTTGCGAACTATACCTGGGCGACTACAATTATCCCATCACTACCTCTCCATACAACGCGCGGGTGGCTCATCGTTTGACGCAACTGGCTGAGATGAACCACGCGTCACCGACTTATGCAGGTGGAGAAAATCTTCGTTACTACGTGCTGCTGGCCGTGTTTAGCGTGACGGCTATATTGATTATCGCCGTTAACATCTTTGCTTGGCGTAGGTTGAGGCGTACACAGAAGGATCTCCAAGGAAACGTGTTGTCACGTCCAGATGACGTACCTGTTGTGCTCAAGGCGTATACATTCAGGGCCGCCTGAAACTGGCCATTTCATCTGGTGCCTAGGAAAATTGTCTGGAATTGTGTTGTGTGTGAAAAGCGGTCTGTACGCTGGCAAAATGTAGGACAAGAAAGACTCACGCCTTTGCATTTGAACAGTTAAAGTATCTCTCGGGCACCTAATAAAATATTGTAGCCCAATATATATAGATATCAATATACTCCTAAAAGTATTTTTCGGGCACCTAATAAAATATACCAGCCCTATGTATTAATCTGTGCACACTTATACTATTATACAATTGTACCATTATATTTATCTATTATAAGGAGTGACAAGTACTCTTTAACAATTATCCATGATCATGTTTTTGTTTACCCAATAACCGCTATTCTTAATCAGGTTACCTATTACCATAATCTACCAGTAACCGCTATTCTTAATCAGGTTACCTATTATCATAATCATCATGTATACATGTTAACCTTTTGATTTGTACCTTTTGATTTTTTTTGGTACACAATAATCATTATTATCAAACATGGATATATATTTTCCATGCATTTATCTTTGTTTATGAATATGTCCAAAAAGGGTATGTAACAGAACCTTTTTATGCATTTAATCGCTTGTTATGATTATATCTAATATATGTTACGAGCACACTCCTAAGAAACCATGCTTAAAGTAACTTTTGTTATTCAAGGCTTGAATGGTAGCTGACCGAGCCTAATGTAATAAATAACATTAATTGAACAGATAATTATATATATATCTGTAAATAGAATCCATGACCTGTGAGGTCATTGGCGAATTAGGAGCGTCCTACGTGACCAAGACAAATCTAGATCACGCTATGCAATGCCTGCAGTAGCCTGGTTTAAGTTTGTTTGAAAATGTCATCGTTTTGTATCTTGTTAACTATTCATAACACCTTCCATGGGAAGCGGTTGACCTGTTAACCTGCGCCGGAAACTTGTAACTTCCGAGCAGGCGGACTACGTATGTTTTTATGTGAATCGCTGAGATAGCTAATGTTTCGCTATCAACGTGATGCTCTAATACTTCAGTTCATTTCTAGCGATAAAACGGAACGGTCTCACGACCGAACTGTCTCTCTTGTTATGGAGTTCAGAAATAAAGTTGTTCTACTGTTATCAACTTATCCGTTTGAATCATCTCCTTTACTTTAAGAAGAACCACTCTACTAAGATATCACATAGGAGAAAGAAGGAACCAGAATGCTTACGAATGACAGTCGTAAGAAGAGACAACCAGTCTTTCGCAAAAGCGAAACGAACTACACTGTGACCGGTAGCATTATTTTCCCGACAGCCAGAAAAGAAAAGGAGGAAATTGATAAATAATTGGCTTCTACAGCGAAGGAGCAAAGGAAGTTCCAGAAGTATCTTCAAAGAGCTTTCTGGAGAACGAGCTATTTTCGAAAAACATTTCAATAATGAAGGTGAAATATCATGGCAACGACAAGATATGACGGCAAAATTAAGTGATAACTTTTCATTAAAAGGAAATAAAGATCATATAACTGAAAAAATTATTCGAAATATTTCTTATAAAAGCAATTTTTATCTCAACATATCATTATCTCATTCAAATATTACATAATGAAAAATACACAAATTAGCAATATTCCATATTTATATTGATGAATCATTTCACTAAACAACAACTTCTAAAATATTAGAGCTTACATTTAAACTCATCACTAGCTCCTCCCAATTTCTTATTGGGCCCGCCTACTGCTTTTTTTTATTAATGTTCTTTTTTCTGTTCTCACTTGTACTGACCACATAGCGTGTGAGCGTATGGATTTTCTTTTTTATCTTCTGTAATTTTGTTGTTAATCAAAATCACCTTTTCCCTTAGCTTCTTCTTTGCGGTGTCACGTTCATCTCAATTTTAATATGATTTTAATTCTACATTCCGTAAACATGGATAATGCTGATGATACCCTATGAAAAAACCGATCTCTTCTTTCCATTCCAAGGCGATACTGTAAAATAGTGCACTGAATGACAGCTGAGTCATTGACATATTAACTTCAGCCATCAAGCTTGCCTTGGCGAGTTGGTGGTACGGCATGTCGTGATGAGCAGTCCAGTAGGCGGGCCTAATAAGAAATTGGGAGGAGTTGGTGATGAGTCTTTAAACGTATGCAGTGTGCGGTGAAGCCTCCTAGTGTAATCTCACCCTTAAGGAAATTATTGGAGAATCATGTGTAACCACCCAAGTTTTGCAGGCTAAAATGATTGATGGATTCGTACCCTATGATGGCTGAGTTCGTTCAAAGTGAACAAGGAAAGCCCATGTTATTAGCGAATGGACATTTATTTGTTAAAGGCAAGCAAATGCAAGATAAAATTTGTAAATTACTGTAAATGTCGCGCTATAACAGTAAAAGAAGATGTTACCGTTTCTAAAGAACATAATCATGCAGGTGATCCAACTGGCGTAGAAGTGCGGAGATTTATTGAAAAAGTGAAAGACGACGCAAAAGGTACACGTGATTCCCCTTATTATATAATTCCAAATGCATCTTCGGATCTTAGCGCATCTGGAGCTCAGGGATTGCCAGCTGTCAACAGTATTAATCGCTCAATTAGAAGGGTTCGCCTAGAAGACAATTGTGGACTATCTACACCCTATCATAGGAAGGATATAGTATTTTCAGTCGAGTAGTATATGAGGACTTTCAAGAATGAAGATTTTCTTATTTTTGACTTGGGTCAGGAAGAAGGGAGTTTTCGGTCAAAAATGCTAGGGATTAATGGAACCATTTTATATAGATGGCAGCATTCGGGTGGACGTACAGCCAGTTACAAAAGCCTTGTCACCCCGCCAGGCCTGGCTAGGTGAGATCATGCCCTTCTTGCCCTGAAAGTGGCCCACGTTCAAACAACCAGTACATAATTAGAATGGTTCGAAAGGGAGGGGAAGGGAAATTACGTAATCACGCAAAGAAATGCAATATTGAATGAAATATTTATGGACAGAGAGAGAAAGAGAGATAGAGAGAGAGAGAGAGAGAGAGAGAGAGCGAGCTTTTATTCCTGTTTAGTTATTAATCTGACGGATATACTTGAGGCCTGCTTTAAGAAACATGTTATCATGTATTTTTTGGGAAATAATTATTATGAAATCTTATCACTTCGTATTGTTTTTAATCGTTATCACATTTTCCAAATAAAAATGCCTTAAATATTGTTGGAACTGAATATTCATATTAATATCATTCGGATGAAAATATCTTTTTTAATTATCCTATAAGCATCTCTCTCTCTCTCTCTCTCTCATTCCGTCCTCTGTCTTATATCGCCTGGATTGACTATATAAATAATGGTAGATGTTTGATATGTTATCTGGATGTGGCCAAGGATCACAAAACCGTAAATGGCTACTCTACCAACTTGTGCTAAGCTATATCTATTTGTGCCCTAGATTAACTGGACTATAATTACCTGTATTACCAATAATACTCATATCTGGTCACAAAGATGTTACACACCAGGTTTTGTAGCCGTGGGTTGTATAAGTCATCAAAACATCAATTTTGCAAGGATATTATTTTGTTAATTAATCTATGCTAAGAACACATTACTGGGTATGCTAATCTAGTACTACAGGATTTGTATTTATGGCATAAATTAGTTGAGTTACCATTATTTGAGTGTGATGGGTCACTTGGCTCCGCCCCTCACAACCTTCTAGGCTACTTATAGATATTATTTCAATTTGCTATATTTCTTATATTATAGAATATTATTATATTATTTCCGAAACTCTTTGAGAAAATAAATGATGTGAAATGAAATGCAGTGAAATGTGTGCATCGGTGCATTAACATAATGATGGTGAGGTATAAAGTATGTAGGTGTTGCAAAACTGTATACCATATTTAGTCTCAAATTATTTGGGGACAGTCTTTAGACCTGGGCAGATCGGTCACGTCTCTGCTGACCATCTCCCCCCCTTACCCACCCACCGCCACCCCCTGCCCTCCAGCTCACGCTTGCTCAGTGACTCACTCACTCCGCCTTTATTCGTGGCTTCAGCGGTAACGTCCAACACACCTTGTTGGTGTTCTCCCTCCAAGCTATTCAAGAAACCCTCCACTTTCGATTTCTCCTGTTCATTAGTCTTTTATAAAGCCATGTTTTTATTTTTTGTAATGAAAAATTGTAAACATTTGGAAAATAAATGGCATATGAAATACTGTCATCCGAGTATTATTGTACCTTCCAAAAACCATCCATCAGAACAATCTCATAATAGCTGTAAGACATTGAAATCCAAACATGAGGTGCGACAATAGAAGGATATTTATAACAAGGTGGGGGTTAAAGGTGATGGGGGACAGGTGACATTGGGTGACCTTAATTAATTAAAGTCTTGACGGGTTCGCTTATCAACATTTATAAGGTGATGATAGTAATACCTTTATTGATAGCAGTTCATATCAATGACTGTAAGTCGCCATCACGACGGGCACATAGCGTTATAGGGTTACTGAGATCATCTTTGTATATCTGGTTAATGTCTGTATAACTATTGTTTATGTTATGAATCCTGGTTTTCACACGAGGTAACGTGCCACACACATCCATGGACGAGCTGTATATAACGCCAGTGGTCTTGACAGTCGTGTTTGCAGCCTTTGAGGTATATGCTCAATAGAGTTGCCTTTGTTTGCTGCCGCCATCCCTACAAAAGTTGACATAGATAAGTATATAATACATAGATTATAGTGCACAACATTATGTTAGAACAGATATTCCAAACGTATAGATAAACACAATGACCTCGACTAACACTTACCTAAGTGTAGATAATCGTAATTGCCAAATAAACCTCCACAAAGGCTGCAAACACACGACTGTTAAGACCACTGGTGTTATACAGCTCATCCGTGGCTGTGTGTAGCACGTTACCTCGTGGGGGAACCAGGATTCATAACGTAAACAATAGTGAGGTATTAACCAGATATACAAAGATGATCTCAGTAACCCTATAACGCTATGTGCCAGTTGTGATGGCGACTTACAATCATTGATATTAACTGCTATCAGTAAAGGTATTACTATCATTACCTTATAAATGTTGATAAGCGAACCCGTCAAGACTTGAATTAATGTCACCCAATGTCACCTGTCCCTATCACCTTTAATCCTCATCTTGTTATAAATATCCTTCTATCCCCGCATCTCCTCATGTTCGGGATTTCAATGTCTTACAGTTATTATGAGATTGTTCTGATAGATCCTTTTTGGAAGGTAGAATAATATTCGGATGACAGTATTTCATACGTCATTATATTACCCAAAGGTTTCCAATTATTTTATTACATAAAATAAAAACATGGCTATGTAAAAGACTAATGAACAGGAGATATCGAAAGTGGTAGGTTTCTTGAATAGCTTGGAGGGGGAACACCAACAAGATGTGTTGGATATTAGCCGCTGAAGCCACGAATAGAGGCGGAGTGAGTGAGCAAGTGTGAGCTGGAGGGTGGGGTTAGGGGGGGGGGGATGGTGGTGGGGGAGATGGTTAGCTAAGATATGACTGATTTGACCAAGTCTAAAGACTCACCAAATAATTTGAGACACTACATAATACGTTAATAGTACATGGTTTTGCAACACCTATATACTTTATACCTCACCATTATTACTTTAACACACCGATGCACACATTTCACTGCATTTCATTTCACATAAATTATTTTCATAAATTGTTTCGGAAATATAATAAATATTCTATAATATGAGAAATATAGCAAATTGAAATACTTTCTATAAGTAGCCTAGAAGGTTGCGAGGGGCGGAGCCACGTGGCCCATCACACTCAAATAATGGTAACTCAACTAATTTATGCCATAAATACAAATCCTGTAGAACTAGATTAGCATATCCAGTAATATGTTCTTAGCATAGATTAATTAATAAACTATCCTTGCAAAATTGATGCTTTGATGGCTTATACAACCCACGGCTACAAAACCTGGTGTGTAACATCTTTGTGACCAGATTTGAATATTATTGGTAATACAGGTAATTATAGTCCAGTTAATCTCGGGCACAAATAGATACAGCTTAGCACAAGTTGTTAGAGTAGCCATTTACGGTTTTGTGATCCTTGGCCACATCCAAATAACATATCAAACATCTACCATTATTTATATAGTCAATCCAGGCGATATAAGACTGAGGACAGAATGTGAGAGAGAGAGAGAGAGAGAGAGAGAGAGAGAGAGAGAGAGAGAGAGAGAGAGAGAGCTGCTTATAGGATAATTAAAAAGGATATTTTCGTCTGAATAATAATATTATTAATTGTCAGTTCCAACAATATTTAAGGCATTTTTATTTAGAAAATGTGATAACGATTAAAAACAATATGATGAGATAAGATTTCGTAATAATTATTTTCCAAAAAATATATGATAACATGTTTCTTAAAGCAGAAGGTCTCAAGTATATCCGTCAGATTAATAACTAAACAGGAATAAAAGCTCTCTCTCTCTCTCTCTCTCTCTCTCTCTCTCTCTCTCTCTCTCTCTCTGTCCATATATATTTCATTCAATATTGCATTTCTTTGCATGATTACCTTAATTTCCCTCCCCCTCCCTATCGAACCATTCTAATTATGTACTGGTTGTTTGAACGTGGGCCACTTTCAGGGCAAGAAGGGTATGATCTTACCTAGCCAGGCCTGGCGGGGTGAGACCGCTTTTGTAACTGGTTGTACAAACAGTAACAAAATCGAGACAGGTGAACAGGAAACAAGAATTGGCAAGGAATCTAAAGGAAGGGTAGGCAGTGTAAACAAGGATTGTTTTAGCCTACTATTTTTGCTAATCACAAGAGTATATACGAGACTAACAAGGTTCGTAGCAATGGAAATCCCAAACAATGAAATAGTGGGAGAATGTCATCACTTCATCGTGTAGATAACGGTATTTATATAGCATAAAGGACTGAGAAAAAAGTATATGTCGTATTTTTATGTTTGGCTTGAAAATAGGTGAGCGTGTGGGCTTGCAATAAAACTCCATGCGCTTATTAATTCCCAAATATTGAATTTATACTTATGTATACACGCATATAGAAGGGGAAAGGCAGCAAGATCCAGAATAAAGGAAACTGCGTAAGAAACAGCGACGAAGGAATGCAATAAGGAAGTGAATGCTAGACAGACAGAAAGGATTTCTGCGCAATTACAATGATTACTTGCCCTCCCCTACAAGTGGTCTCGCTCTTGTCAACATGTGCGCACGTGATACACTAGTTTTGTTTGCACGTTAGCGTCCCAGAATGTTAAGTTTATGCTATAATTCCAGTGGTAAACTGGTATTTGTCTGTTAAAACTATTGTACTCCTATTTACGATTTGACGTAGTTTGGCTCAGTAAGAAAAACAAAAAAATTCTTTCCTCTGATTATGACTTCTTCATTGCATGATTGCTCCCAAGACTGTGGTAAATGATTTGCCTTTTTGACGAAGATGTATGTAGGGATTCTAATGTGGATCTGTTATCTATGTGTTTAATTCTATCTTTTATCCGAATAGTAATCGAACTATATTTTATCATGACACTTCCACTTTTATGTCAATGAAGAAAAACGCGAATTTTCTTCTCCATTTACGCTTAATTTCGGGGCACGTTCGTGTTACCAACTTCTTGGTGTGTGAATTTTACTACGCGTGTCTTGATGCATTTGAGTTTCAATAAAAGGGAAGATGTGATGCAACTCGAACCTTACTTATTTCATTACGCCTTTCTAGGGCCACGGTGGTTAGCAAAACCGAAATACTTTGGTTGACAAGCAATTTTGGTACGGCGCTCTTTCAAAGTACTCCATTATGCCTCTACTGCACAAAAGAAACGGTCTTGGGCAATCATAGTTTGATTTAAGATAACGATCTTTCGAGGAACATTCGTAGATAATTATCCTTGTTGTCTCCTCGTTGACGCTAAATTCCTTTCCTCATAAAAAAAACTCCCTTAGGCGTATAAACGTGATTCCCCACTCAAGTTGTAGAAACAAAATTACGTTGACTAATCCTTGATTACGCGAATTCTCTCTCTCTCTCTCCCTCTTTCTCACGACAAAAATCGAAAGCATAAGAATTATACAGAATATCGCATGCAACGCTCATCAAAGGTTGTCGCTTGACTGTGAAATTATGGCCCTCAAAACGTCGAACGAACCAGATATTAGGCACTTTCCTGAAATCTCACATTGCAACAAACTAGCACTCCTTCTCTCTCTCTCTCTCTCTCTCTCTCTCTTTCTCTTTTGAAACTTTTTTTGTACAGCTACAATAATTACTGGGCGAGTTGTCGTTGTTGTTTAGAGCATGCCCACTTCAGAGTGCTTGCAAAAAGCAAAGGTAAGGCAAACTCGTGAACGAGAGAAAACGACCTTGAATGTATATTACAGCTGCTCTGAAGTGTAACCCCCGGGTATATGCTCCTAACACGTCGCTGAATATCTTTTGACGTGTTACTTTTCAGTAGTAAAAGAGGTCTTGCATACGATCTTCAGACGAAGATGGAACTGGGACAGTAAGTTCCCAAATCATTGTCTTTCTGACTGACCTGAATTTCGAAGCATGGCCCAGTCAAGGAGCTTCTCACAAGGAGATGATGTCAGCAATTGCCGAGGCTATGGTTATCACAACAGAATTTGGGTTTTACAGTCCACTCACGCCTCTAAGGTCAGCAATACACGTACCTTCCTACTGTAGTCTCTCTCTCTCTCTCTCCAGATTACTGAATTCTAGTTCAAATAGATCGATGCATTAAACAATTGTGCTTTTCTCATTAAGTATTCTAAAGCTTAATTCTATCATTCAAACTACAACGCAGCAGTGTAGTACTTTCGCTAATGTGTTCCAGACATGAGAGTTATTTTAAGGAGAATCAAGACTTAAACACGACCCCATTCATATTATTGGAAGCACAATTGGTTTCTTAGAAGACTTACCACGGCCTTAATGATTGTAATTTTCTCATTATGTATTCTAAAGCTTAATTTTATCGTTCAAACTACAACGCAGCAGTGTAGTACTTTCGCTAATGTGTTCCAGGTATGAGAGTAATTTTAAGGAGACCCAAGACTTAAACACGACCCCATTCATATTATTGGAAGCACAATTGGTTTCTTAGAAGAATTTCTACACTTAACGATTTCGCTTCTTGAATTTCTCGAGGCAATCTGCCTTATGTTCACTCTGCTTTTTTTTTTCTTTTCGTTTTGTTTCTGAAAATAACACATGAACTATATCTCGCTCAAAACCTAATTTTACACTTTTCCTCCCCAGCTGTCACTCGTGCATATTCATCCATAAATCTGGAAAGGAAGCAAAGGCAGTTTTTTTTATTGTAAAGGAACCTTGATAACTGAATTTCGAGGCAGGATTTAGGAAAGTATGGTGTTGAAACGTCCTCTTCAGTCCATTACTTATTTCAGTATTGTTTTGTCAAGTACATCAGGTGTTATTATACTGTTCCTAAACATTTTTATTTATCAGCTTTATTTGCATCATCTGTCCTTCTTCTTGATTTTCCAGACCTTTGGAGAAGATCGTAAATGTGCCAAAGATTAACTGAATATTTGTTAGGGCAACTCGATGGATTAATCTGACACTGATTCATTAGTCTCCTCCCGATAGAGCCTGTTGTAATTTTACATGATATTTTGGTTCAGTACAAGTGTAGCTATACGTGAGTAAAACCATAACATACATATACTTAGATAATTACACATAATTTTGGAAAGTATTTTTACCTAAAATCTAGTTACAAATATTAAGTGTTCCAGAAAAGACTTCATTTCAAATCGCTGTCAGTGACTTAACGCACTTGAATTGTACATAAAATTACCCGGAAGTGTTCTGTAGGAACCTTTTCGTTAAGCGTCTTCGCTATAAAAATTATTTCCTAATGCTTTCCTTACCTTCCAGGATGTCATCCTTTATTGTGTGAGAGAGAGAGAGAGAGAGAGAGAGAGAGAGAGAGAGAGAGAGAGAGAGAGAGAGAGAGAATACAAGTAATCTTAACCTAATCCTTAATTTGACTGCATTCAGTACAAGATGTGTTTGCTTTTTGCAATGTCAATCGGTAGCACTTTCATTTCATGTGCTACTTCTTGCTCATTTTGTCTGACAAATTTCGCTTAGTGATGGAGTGTTAATGAAAATGAAGGAAAGGAAGAACATTGTTAAGCAAGAAACGATGTTCCTCAAAATGCCCAAAATAGTCAATATTTTTTTTTTTAAATACGAAACATACCTACCCTGCGTAATTCTGTTGAATTCTAAAGATCTCTCTTGTATTCAGTCGTCTTAGAAAGTGAATGGCGATGACATCCAGTTCTTGTTTTTCTTCTTGTTTGCTTCTTCGTTGATTGATTGATTTATAGATCTTAGCCATGCGCTGAAACGGTAATTGGTAGTTTGGAAGGTGTAACAAGAGGAAAACCTCGCAGTTGCACTATGAATAAATTGTTAGTAGAGGGTGGACAGTAAGATGGAAGAAAGAGAATATGAACAGAGGAACAGTAAAAGGAATGAAAGCATTCGCAGCTAGGGGGCCGAAGGGATGCTGGGAAGAACCTTAAGTTATGCCTGCAACGCACTGCATGAGGTGCACTGACGGCACTACCCGGCCATGGGTTTGCTTGTTTGTTGGCCGCCTTCCTTCTTTCTCCTGGCATACGCGAAAGCTCTCGCCCCTCTTTTCTGCTGATTTCCTCTGGCATGAACTGAACCCCAGCAACCATAGACATTATCCGGCTTAAACCGGTCCTTGTTAGAGCGCACATATACACAGCGATGTCATGCAACATTTTCCAAGGCCTTTCATCAGATAACGCACGAAATTAAGAGTGACGCCAGCTCGGTGTCATTTTTGTTTGCTTGATCATGTCATGCGGACAGTATTGCTACGTGCTCTAGAGGTCAGTTCTGATAGGACGACGCATCTTTATTTTAGAGCAATATGGAAGTTTGTTTTGATTTTTAAACGGTGACATCAATCGCGGAGGGCGACCTTGAAAACCGACAAAAGTACTAGACGATTCATTTGACTCTTGGGTTGTCATGACTGCACCTGCTGATCGAGCCTGATTCTTATCACTGTTGTCTCTTTATCCTTTCCACTTTCCCTCCCTTTCCTGTAGAACACGAAAGCTCTCGCAGTCACAATCGCGTACGTGCACGCATATTTATGTGTAGTATTTGTTTGTGTGTGCATATATCGCCCTTCATTTGTGTCTGTGCGCAGTTTTTCTTCTGATGAAGTCAGATGAAGAACTTGCCTAGGCAGATCATTAAATTATCTAGTCCTCACATTGCATCACAGAAAGGTTCTCTTTTTAGACGTGTGTGGGGTCAAGGTGAAGAGCAGAGTCGTGACGCATCGTTTGGCATTCTTTTGCCTGCGTTTGTTGGCTTCGCTTTCCCGCAGACTTTATTCCTGCAGCTGTTTGTTTTTATCTCTCCCTCATTTCTCTGGTCTAATGTATCTGTCTTTCTCCTCAGTCAGTCTAGTGTATCTGTCTTTCCCCTCAGTCAGTCTAGTGTATCTGTCTTTCTCCTCAGTCAGTCTAGTGTATCTGTCTTTCTCCTCAGTCAGTCTAGTGTATCTGTCTTTCTCCTCAGTCAGTCTAGTGTATCTGTCTTTCTCCTCAGTCAGTCTAGTCTAGTGTATCTGTCTCTCCTCATTCAGTCTAGTGTATCTGTCTTTCCCCTCAGTCAGTCTAATCTAGTGTATCTGTCTCTCCTCTCCCAGTCGTCCAGTCCAAGGTCCATTGTATCTGTCCTCTCGTCCAGTCTTAGTGTATCTTGTCTTTCCTCCTCGTCCAGTCTAGTGTATCTGTCTTTCTCCTCAGTCATCTGTGTATCTGTCCTTTTCTCCTCATCAGTCTATCTAGTGTATCTGTCTCTTCCTCCAATTCAGTCTAATTATTAATTTTCTTCCTTCCCCTCATTCACGTCTAATCTAGTGTATCTTCTCTGTTCTCTTTCTCCAGTCAGTCAGTGTTCGTTTCTTTCCTCTCAGTCAGTCTAAGTCTATTGTATCCGCTCTTAGTTTCAGTCTAGTGTTATTCTGTCCTTTCTCCTCAGTCAGTCTAGTCTAATCTGTCTTTCTCCTTAGTCAGTCTAGTGTATCTGTCTTTCTCCTCAGTCAGTCTAGTCTAGTCTATGTCATGCTCCTCAGCTGGGCGACTGATTCTACTCGGTATCGCACAAGCTCAAGACACTGGTGATTTGTCACTTAGAATTTTATACATTTATGCACACTCTACACACACACATATACATAAAGCTATTGGGATCTTTCCTTGATAGTGACCCCAATATCTTTATGATATTTACAGTCTTTTGCTTGTGTTTTCTCTGTAATCCCCAACGGGCTTGTACTAAACACGCCACAAAGGTGGATGCATACCCGGTTAATACCCATTGGGGGGGTGGTCACTGTCTATGAAAGATCCAAATATTGTTAACGAAATTGAAGGATAAATTAAGAAACGCGATTGCTAAAGGGTGATATTCACAGAAACCAATATTACCTCAGGTCGGTTGACGGTATAATACCTTTGGATAGTTGGTCTAGAATGCTTGCACAACAAAGTGACTCGTACGAAGCACTGTTGTATTTGTAGGTTCCACTTCACTTCCTTCTTTATGCAGAGACCTCCTATCGACCTTTATTCAGTCCACTATGCGGGCCTCTTTTATACGTCAATATTTTTTCTTTAAATGACCTTGACGGCCTCTAGTGGTTCAATTATCACTAACAAGACACTATTTTCTAATGTTCTCATTCATTTGTCATTTAGATGGGCAGCTTTCACAAAAATGATGATTAACATCTATAAGTTTAATGGCGTGAAACCCAGAAATTGGACTATCATGCTAACATGACAGTAATGTTGGCGAGTAATTTATGCATAATTGTCTCACACGAAGACGGTTTCGTTCGTTGAAGATTTTGCACAACTTATAAATTCAGGTATTCAATGTTATACCCCTAACTGATCCCTTCTCGGCCTTTCACGATTTTAAACAACATCCAGGAGACGTACAGGAAAAGCGTCTCTCTGCGCACACCACACACACACACACACACACACACACACACACATATATATTAATATTATTATTAATATATATATCTAATATATATATATCTATTCATATATATATATACAAAAGAAATTTAATAACATTGCACTTTCGTTCTTGGAAAAAATGTTAACATCCAAAAAAAAAAAAATGTAATATGACCTTCAACGAGGGCAAGGACTGTTGTGAAATAGTGTTGTGAAATATGCTCAGTGTTTGACTGTGAACTTTAAATGTAATGCTTGAACGTACGCATGCAGCAAGAGGAAGGAAGAGGAGAGCCAGGCAAATAAGAAGCAAGGAACGAAAAACACCAAGAATGTTGTATAAGATAATGAGACAACGAAAACCGCTGAATTGCTGAAATGGGCTAGATTTTACGCAAATATACCGCTGAGTTATGTAAAAGAGAATTACGTTCATTCACTGTACGTGAGGACAAGGTATAAGGCACATGAAGCTCATTTGAGAAGTTGAGAAAAAACCACAATACAAACTCAACGGCATCCAGACAGCCACACTGTTCAATGAATGATATAATAATAACAAAGTGTGGCAAACGTATAATGGTAGCCATGAGTCAAGTATTCACGACAGGTCGAACAGTAAAGAAGCTGTGGTACTAATGATAGCAACCGTGCTGGCATAAGGCTACCTTAATCTATAACAACAGCAGCAGCATGTGCAAAAAGAAATAGAAAACAAATGTGTCATTGGCGGGAATATCGTTTAAGAACACAGCATTATATAACTGAAAGGTTGATAATCAAAATTGGTTATGACAAGAGCTCACTTCATAAAAAACGCGACATAAAAAGATACAAAATAGTAATATATATATAGATCATAATATAATCACATACAATAGGGCTTTCAATGGAGTATATAGTAATGCGGGTTTGCAAATGATAATAATAATAATAATAATAATAATAATAATAATAATAATAATAATAATAATAATAATAATAATAATAATGCTAACAGCGGCGCAAGATCAGGCCCTAAGAACCAGATATGTTCAAAGAAACAATAGATGGAAATAATTTCTCACCCATATGCAGGAAGTGGAATATGAAAAAAAAGAGACCATGAACCACATAGCAAGCGAATGCCCAGCACTTGCACAGAACCAGTACAAAGAGAGGCATGATTCAGTAGCAAAAGCCCTCCACTGGAGCCTGTGCAAGAAACACCAGCTACCTTGCAGTGCTAAGCGGTACGAGCACCAACCTGAGGGAGTGATGGAAAACGATCAGGCAAAGATCCTCTGGGACTATGGTATCAGAACAGATAGGGTGATACGTGCCTGTAGGCCAGACGTGACGTTGATTAACAAAATCAAGAAGAAAGTATCACTCACTGATGTCGCAATACCATGGGACACCAGAATAGATGAGAAAGGAATAGAAAAAATTGATAAGTATCAAGACCTGAAAATAGAAATAAGAAGGATATGGGATATGCCAGTGGAATTGATTGATTGATTTGTTAATTCTTACTGGCGTCGCAACAACGAGGTTATTGACGCCGATGCCAGTGGAAATTGTACCCATAATCATAGGGACACTAGGCGCGATCCCGAGATCCCTGAAAAGGAACCTGGAAAAATTAGATGCTGAAGTAGCTTCAGGACTCATGCAGAAGAGTGTGCTCCGGGAAACGGCGCACATAGTAAGAAAAGTGATGGACTCTTGAGGAGGCAGGATGCAACCCGGGACCCTACACAATAAAAACCACCTAGTCGAATAGGATGACTGTGATAGACAAAAAATAAATTAATAATAATAATAATAATAATAATAATAATAATAATAATAATAATAATAATAATAATAATAATAATAATAATAATAATTTGCTGAGAATACTAAGAGGTGTTGCAAATATCTCCATCAGCAAAACGATCCAGAGGCAGTTGACTTGAGATGGTTCGTTCATGAAGAAAGAAAGGAAAAAATGTAGATTATTAAAATAGACTGAAGCGACGGACGCTAGATGGGCAAGAAGAACTGGAAGACCAAGGGCGTGCTGGACTGCTGGAATGAATCGAAATCACCAGTTCAAGACTAAAGCGATCCAAATATGGGCGTTAATGACAGTTTGGTGGTGTTGCCTCATGATGCGGTTTGTGAAATAGGAGAGTATTTTGCAATTATTCCTGCTATTCGATCAGTAGCTAGAGGATAGATAATAATACGTTTTGTTTTCGCTTCCGAAGTTAAAACCGCCTTGTCAGGAAAAGAGCTTTTACCTGACGCGAAAACACATAAACAGCAACACATTCATACATACAAGACACACACACACACACACAAATATATATATATATATATATATATATATATATATATATATATATAGATACTATATATATATAGTGTGTGTGTGTGTAAATTTGTGCGCACGTGGGTATATATGCTTGAGTTGTTCAAGCGTGTTTTCATGACACGATAAATAAAAGTGGGTCGGATTGTAGCTCTTCCACGCTGCCTGTCCTGTTTTATATATATATATATATATATATATATATATATATATATATATATATATATATATATATGTGTGTGTGTGTGTGTGTGTGTGTGTGTGTGTGTGTGTGTTGCTGTTCATGTGTTTTCGCGTCAGGTATATATATATATATATATATATAATATATTATATATATATATATATATATATATATATATATATATATATACACATACTAAGAAATCACAAAAGTAAGCACGCGATTTGGTTTATTAGCTGAAGTCACAGAGAAAATTTTAAAAAGAAAAGACAGAATGCCAAGTACTTTCGTGTATTTAACACATATTCGGGGCACAAAGATATATATATATATATATATATATATATATATATATATATATATATACGTATATATATATATTGGGATACAATCCACAATGAAGTAAAATCCTCTTGTAGTTTAAAATATATATATATCTTGTACAGGATTAAAGCTTTCGACCATCAACTGTGGTCTTGTTCACTAGACTTTATTGAACAAGACCACAGTTGATGGTCGAAAGCTTTAATCCTGTACAAGATATATATATTTTAAACTACAAGAGGATTTTTCTTCATTGTGGATTGTATCCCCATTTACTTAGAGGTACGACATAGTACCTGGCTTCTGCTTATAATATAATAATATAATTAATATTATATATATATATATATATATCTATATATATAAATATATATATATATAGATATGAAAACAGGATAAATATATTGAAACAGGGATAGCAGAGAGCAGCAAGAGAGAGAGAGAGAGAGAGAGAGAGAGAGAGAGAGAGAGAGAGAGAGAGAGTATTCAACCCACTTTTATTTACAATTTTTTTTGGGGGGGTGAGGTGGGGGAAAGGGACAAACCCTGGTAGACGTATAAAAAATCGACCAATAATCAAACACACTACTTCCTGTTGTTAACGACCGACGATGTTGAAAAACGTCTCTTATTTGAATGCTGAAGGTGCAAAGTGTTTTGAACTCAATAAAAAATAAAAAATAAAATTATACATAAACAAAGAATGAACGAGCTACGCAAACGCAAAAATTCGCCTCGTTTTCCTGTTAGTTGCTTCTGTTCAGACTCCGAAAGCGAAGACAATTTCGTTCGTTTTCATGGATTAGGAAGAGTTAGAGAAGAAACGGGTCATCTGAGTACAGCGCTATATCTTGACCAGTCATGATTAAGCAATTTGTCCCTGACAAATAGTTGCGTGAGACTCAGAGCCTCTTTTATGAAGCAGTAGGTCATAAACTCAGTAGGAAGGTGTCGTAATATTTTACCGCTTGCTTTTTATTAAGCCTTAAATGTCTTAATCATAACTGCCCCGTTAAGAAGGAGACCAGCGATTTGTTTGTTTGGTTGGTGTTTTTACGTTGCATGGAACCAGTGGTTATTCAGCAACGGGACCAACAGCTTTACGTGACTTCCGAACCACGTCAGAACAGAGATTAAAAGAGGAAAATGCCTTGTCTTGTATATAATAATAATCATCATCATCCTCATCATAATAATAATAGGTAATACTGTTAAATAAAATGGCATGATTAAGCGAATAATATATAAAATCAATTCGCTTAATTCTGTCATTGTATTTAACAGGATTTGTCTAAAAGAGGGTCTTCTACCAAAATAATAATAATAATAATAATAATAATAATAATAATAATAATAATAATAATAATAATAATAATAATAATAATCATAATAATGATCATAATAATAATCATAATTATTATTATTATCATTATTATGATTATTACTATTATTATTATTATTATTATTACCTGAAAATGATAGCCATTTTAATGATGATGTTAATGATAATAAGGATAATTTATAATTATTCTATGTATATGGCCCTGCTGAAATAAATTATATTATTATTATTATTATTATTATTATTATTATTATTATTATTATTATTATTATTATCTTTAAAGGATAGCCGTCTTAATGGCGTTTCTCATTTTCTCTGTTTGCGATTTCCTTGATTATCCGGACAAATTTCTTCTCACTAGCAGTTAAACCACACAGAAATGATGAAGATCTTAAAGCAGGTAGCTCCTGGTCAGGTATCTATGAGTAACAGAGCAGAGTTAAAGGGGAGGAGAGATCACAAATGAAGAGAATAAGGAAGATTAAAGAATAAGCAAGTTATCCCCAACCATTCTGAACGATATGGAAATTATCTGGACTTTTTTTTATTACTTATATTTTATAGGTTGTTCAAGATGGCATAGGGGTAACAAAATGAATTTGTAACAGTCGTTAAGTCGGGAGGCTAACGTTAAATTATTATGTAATTTCTTGTAGACTACGATTGATTTAGAGATTAATTGATTTACAGATTGATTGATTTATAGACTTTCGGCATACATGCCAAGCACTGGTGCAACTAAGGCCATTCAGCGCTGAAACGGACATTGGCAGTGAAAGGGTTTGAAAGGTGTAACAGGGGGAAAACCTCGCAGTTGCAATATGAATCAATTGTTACGAGATGGAAGAAAGAAAATATGAATGGAAGTACAGAACAAGGAATAAAAGGGGGTTGCAGCTAGCGACCGAAGGGACGCTGCAGTGAGCTTCAAGTAATGCCTTAAGTAATTATTGACTGCGATGATGGCTTGTTTAGCGATGCAGAGAAATATCAAATAATCATTTTATTGGAGAAACAAATCCACAGTTATGCAAGGGTACGTATGTTTAGAAATAAATATGTACAGAGAGCTTTCGGGAACTTGCTCCATTAGTCGCATGAATGGCTGGTTCAAAGCTCTATATATACGAGGGCCTTCCAGGAAACTGTGTTGGAGGCTGACCTCGAACTGAGCGATAAACTCAGTTCCCTTTAGCATCCAGTTCCTCGAGGGTCTTGATTGGTGGTGGCATCTGAAGTGCTTGTAGGTGGCCTCCTCCTCCTCCTCCTCTATGTGACGGGAAATCCTTTTAAAAATGGGCACCGTTATTATGTCTATGTAGTAGTGAGGCTTCCTCACTTATCAAGACATTCGAAGCAATGGACGATCTTGTGCTTCCCCAGGGAATCCACCATACAGTGGGGATGGTCTTCTTATAGTCTTATAAAATCTAATGCGACTTATGTTCGTCTCTGGGTGCGTTCTCCCCCCACCCCCAACTTGTCTATTGAAAGGACCTTGCTGATGGATTAAAGGATGGTGCTCTTTATACCAATGTTCCAATTAGATAGGGATACATCAATGAAAATTATTTTAGCAATCAAGACTATTCTACAGAGCTTGGAAGTTCCGTTCCAATACTTACATGGTACACGTTCGCTCTGAGCAATGCGCCAGCATCTTAAGATTAGAGTGCTAACTGTACTGTTTAGCTCCTTAATAAGTTTTCTCTTTTTTAGGTCCATCGTAAGATTCCTTGGGAACTTTGATAAGCAATTTTAGTTTAGTTAAACAAGACGTAAATACAAGACATTTTTTGCTCCTTAGCATTATTAATTTTTCTCGATAAATTAGTGGGTTCTCGTAGGTTAGTTTTGAGGAAGCCCATCGAAGGGTTTCCATCATATAGAAGCCTAGATGCCGCATCGGCCGGCCGGACATACGTCATCAGGTCCGCCATCTTGGCGCGGTAATTCAAACAATGCAGCAGGCTGCAGTATATGACGTTTTTTCGCCACTATTCGCTTAATATTGCACGGATTTTCTTGTCTGATGGTTCGTTACAAAGCTTACATAATTCCCTACAAGGCTCTAATAAAATAAAGTTGTTCCTTATTGTTTGAAAGTTAACTTGCAATGACTTTGTTTTAGCCGGTAGGGGGAAGGGGGGCTAGTTGTACACAAATGTTAATATTTACCCATAACTATTGCTGTAAACAATAATTTGAAATGCTGTGATAAGACAGATTACTAAAGTAGGCCTACAGCTATGGATCTGTGCAACTTAAGTAAAATCTTTGTCTCTCGAAGTGCTCTGTTAAAATATCCCCCAATATAATTTTTGGCACAGGCCTACAAGTTTAAGTCATAAAACTGTAGGGTTGAGCCTAAAATAAACTACAGTAGGCCCTAGAATAACTACAGTTGGCCCTAGAATAACTAGGATTTCTGTGTTATCTAGCCTTTGCATCTCTGCCTGCTCCTTTGAGCCTGGGGGGGAGGGGGTTCTTCCAATTTTTTGGAACGGGATGCTCCTCAGTGAATTCTGACCTCTAGACCTGGCTTTGGAAAATTTAGGGGGGATCAAGAGACCTGGTCTAGTGGCAAAAGTAACCTATCTCTAGACCTAATTTTATAAGGTGAAATAATTATATAGAACTTAAATTTCCACAAAACTACCTTTAATTTGCTCAGACTAGGATATATCATTATGGCAAGCATTAATAGTTCAATATAGCTCATCTCTAGACCTGTGTTGTCAAGGACCCAAATTATTATACCTTATTTGGGATAAGGGCCTGGGCCATCTCTATACTTCTACCCTTCCAGAAGGGGACCCATCTATAGACCAAAATTGCCAAAATGAGCCAATCCTGACGAGCAACCCTGTATACCCGGTCATAGTAAACCACCCCCCCCCCACCGAGCCTTTGAGCCTAGGCCACAATCATAAGGCCAGTCTAATTTTTTTTCAGCTAACTGTTCATTGGTTTGGTCACACATGTAAACTTAAAGCTATGGGTGGCCTTATGGGTCATTAAGCCTATACTTTGAAGTAACAACTCTCAAAATATATTGCACAATGATTTATTTTCATGATATTTGTTCTTACATTGAATGTATACATAACATTTATTGTACATCTGTGCATTTATTTATAAATATTCCCAGCAGTTTAAACAAGTTTTTTTTTCATTGCTGTTTCCAACAGTTTAATGATACTACATTGTAATGATAATCTATATGTATTGATATGAAATTAGCAGGCTATATCAAAACATCAACAAAAACTCATTATGTGCCTTGCTTGGCCATTTAGTTCTTATTACTAGGACCAAATTAACTCTTTAATATTACATAGCTATAATGCAATCTAGAAACATCAAATTAGTGTCCAACATACACGATTTACCCTATTGACCTAATGGCCCTTAAACAATATTGTTTTAACCATTTTTTTTTCGTAGGCTGTCTTATCACAGCATTTCAAATTATTTTACAGCAATAGTTATGGGTAAATATTAACATTTGTGTACAACTAGCCCCCCTTCCCCCTACCGGCTAAAACAAAGTCATTGCAAGTTAACTTTCAAACAATAAGGAACAACTTTATTTTATTAGAGCCTTGTAGGGAATTATGTAAGCTTTGTAACGAACCATCAGACAAGAAAATCCGTGCAATATTAAGCGAATAGTGGCGAAAAAACGTCATATACTGCAGCCTGCTGCATTGTTTGAATTACCGCGCCAAGATGGCGGGCCTGATGACGTGCGCCAGCCTATTCAGCTAGCGGCCGATGCGGCATCTAGGCTTTTATATCCGTGGTTTCCATCTCCTTTGGCTGGACGAGAATGTTAATAGGAGAGTTTGCTCCACTGCCACCTCATCGAGCAGCGTGTACAATTGGTAGTTGGCCCAAGGTTCACCTGCTATTCCGTGAGTTAACCGATCGGCTACTACTATAAAGGGCTTCAGCATATTTTAAGGAACCGCAGGAAGCAACTGAACATTAAGTCAAAATGAATAACAGAAGTTATCCTAAGGCGATTCTGGAGGGAGACTTTAGGCCCTGGTTAGGCCGAGGCTGGCCTCTGGTGCTTCGCACTGGAGCTCGGAGTTCCACTTCTGTTTCATCAGGATTAGACCAAATTATAGATTTCAATTTTCTCTAATTTTCATTTAGTATACAATTGCTTCCTGTGTTTCCTTAAACTACGTTGGAGCCATTTAATGTTTGTATAGTGTTTTTACGTTGCATGGAACCAGTGGTTATCCACCATTCCTCCAAGGGTTATTCAGCAACGGGACCAACAGCTTTACGTGACTTCCGAACCACGTCGAGAGTGAACTTCTTTAATGGCCCTTCAGTTAATTTACGTCATATGCAAGTAAGCTTTAAGCAAATTACCAATTTGGTCGAGGAGATGGTAATGGAACAAATTCTCGTAGTAACCTTCCAAAACTAGCCGACGAAAACCCACTAAATTTAATAATGAACAATTAATGATGCTAAGGAGAAACATGTTTTTTTATTTAGGTCTGCTTTAACCAGCTAAGATCGCTTATCTAAGTTCCCAAGAAATCTTATCGTGACCTTTTAAAAATTTATTATAGAACTAAATAGGATAGTTAGCACTCTTATCTTAGGACGTTGACGCATTGCTCTAAGCGAAATTATGCCAGTCAAGTATTGGAACGGGTCTTCCACGTTCTGAAGAATAATTTTGATTGCCTAGTACGGTTTTCAGTAATGCATTAAAATCTTTATTAGATGCACTCCTCCAGGGTTCCCGGACGGATTTTATGGTCCCGGTTCAGAGGAAAGTCCTTTTATTTCTATATTAGGTATCTGTCATATATGAGTGTTTCTTTTTTATATTAAAAGGAAGCTAATCTAAATTACCATTTCTGTATGTTTTAGCATGTAGCACATTTGATACAGAGGACTGCAAAGTATACTGAACGCACTTCAGAGATGGGAATAAAGTAAGACCCTTTTCTTGAGAGTAAATCTTATCATATTATTAAAACTCCCTAAGCTTTACAAGAGCTATTGTCCTTACCTTCAGAGGGAATGAAACTATATCCAAATTTTTCTGTTGTTGCTGATGTTAGAATAAGCCAGCCTTGTGTGGGCACGGGCTCTTGCTCTCTGGTGAGAATATAGAATTTAGGCTAAAGGCCAAGCCCCGGGACCTATGAGGGCATTCAGCTCTGAAAAAGGAAATTGACAATTAAAAGGTTTAAAAGGCGCAACAGGAGGAAAACCCAGCAGTCGCACTATGAATCAAATTTTAGGAGAGGGTGGAAAGTAAGATGGAAAAAAGAGAATATGAATGGAGGTGCAGTCGAAGGAATGAAAGGGGTTGCAGATGGGGGCCGAAGGGACACTGCAAATAACCTTAATTAATGCCTATAGTGCACCGCATGAGGTGTACTGACGGCACTACCCCTACGGGAGAGACTCTAGGGCAACTTCCGTAGGGGGAAGTACCGTCAGTGCTCTAGAAACAAAAGTTCAAAAGTCTACTCATAAAATTCTGGAGAGGTACCAAGTTCCTCTCAGAGCTGAAAATCGTGATGTTGAGATATTGTGCTTAACGGTTTACAGCAGCAGTTTATGCAACAGGTATTAAAAGACAAATGCTAAGAAATTAGTCTAGAGAGCAGCATCGATTTAAGGTTCATTGAGGTGCTTATATACAAATTGAATAAAGTATTCGAAAACTGCGATTGGTGAGAAAATAATAATAATAATTATGTGGCGCCGTGGCAGAGTGGGTTAGGTCTTCAATGGAAAGGTTAAGCAACATTGGGGCTGGTCAGTCGTTGGATGGGTAACAGCTCTCCTCGGCGTTGATTCCTTGGGAAAGGATCTTTACCATAATTTCCTCAGTCTACTCAGCTGTAAATGAGTACCTATCCCTGATGGGGTAGGGTCCAGCTATGGGTTAAATAGCAAAACTCAGCAATGATGTTAAGAAATGAAGGAATAAACGACAACGACGTAAATGAAACCTCTGGCAACAGAGGAGCTTCGTCCGGCAGCCAGGTATTCAACCCAATTGAAGGGGAAGACGTTCAGGTACTTGGAGGTCGTCATCCAGCAACTGACCACCACAACGACAGTAACCAACAGCCTGAGATTGGAGCTACAGAAGCAAACCAAAGGAAGAAATGGGGACAAGAGAAGAAAATAAGGAAATATGGAGATGCTACATCAGAAGAAACCCGATGGAGAGAGGATATAGAAGAAGGTTGGTCAACATCTGGAATGAGAAGAATAACACCCCACAAACAGAGCAGAGGCTGGCAGACCAAGTAAGGAACATAAAGAAAAAGAACTGGCTCTCCCCAACAGAAAGAGAAGAACTGGAAAGGGAAATTTCACACGACAACGAATTACACGAAGACGAACTGAGAGACGATGCCACAGAAGACGACAGGGATGATGAGGTATCAAACAACAACGCACGAAGAAACACCGACGAAGTAACAGAGAGGACGGAATGGGTAGAAAAGATTAGACAATGGATGGAGCCAGATACAGAGAGAACAAAGATCCCCTCTATGAAAGCCTACAACACCAAGAAATTAAGGAAGAAAACAAGTGAGGTCGATGAAATAATGGGCATAATATACACCACCAGTATCACAGAAACAAATAACTTGGCATATGCAGGAGCAAGATTAGTAGCAGAACTGATGGGGATTCGAACACCAACACCACCAGCACAACCAACCCAACAGAAACCAAAACAGCAACCTCCTTGGAAAAGGCGCCTGGAAAAGCAAATCATGGTGATGAGATCTGACTTAAGTAAACTGAAAGAGATGGCAGAAAAAAGGCTAAGAAGCAAGAAAACAAGGGAGGAACTGAACGAGAAATACAAAGTACAAGAGAGGGGACTAAACAACACAATAGAGGATGTAAAACAAAGGCTTAAGGCCAAAGCACATAAGATCCAACGGTACATGAACAGGAATAAGGGATACCAACAGAACAAACTATTCAGAACCAACCAGAAAAGACTATACAGCCAACTAAGAGGGGAAGACAACCACCAAGAAATTCCTGAAGCCGAACCAAGTAAGAGACTCTGGGAAAACATATGGAACAATCCGGTATCACACAACAAACATGCAACATGGCTCCAGGAAGTCAAGGAAGAAGAAACAGGGAGAATAAAACAAAGATTCACAGAGATCACGACAGACAGTCAAACACCAACTAAAGAAAATACCAAACTGAAAAGCCCCTGGTCCCGATGAAGTCCATGGATACTGGATCAAAAACTTCAAGGCCCTACACCCACGAATAGCAGAACAACTCCAGCATTGTATCTCAAATCACCATGCACCCAAATGGATGACCACAGGAAGAACATCCTTAGTACAAAAAGACAAGAGTAAGGGAAATATAGCCAGTAACTACAGGCCTATCACCTGCCTACCAATAATGTGGAAGTTACTAACAGGTATCATCAGTGAAAGGCTATACAATTACCTAGAGGAGACAAACACCATCCCCCACCAACAGAAAGGCTGCAGAAGGAAGTGTAGGGGCACAAAAGACCAGCTCCTGATAGACAAAATGGTAATGAAGAACAGTAGGAGAAGGAAAACCAACCTAAGCATAGCATGGATAGACTATAAGAAAGCCTTCGACATGATACCACACACATGGCTAATAGAATGCCTGAAAATATATGGGGCAGAGGAAAACACCATCAGCTTCCTCAAAAATACAATGCGCAACTGGAATACAATACTTACAAGCTCTGGAATAAGACTAGCAGAGGTTAATATCAGGAGAGGGATCTTCCAGGGCGACTCACTGTCCCCACTACTCTTCGTAGTAGCCATGATTCCCATGACAAAAGTACTACAGAAGATGGATGCCGGGTACCAACTCAAGAAAAGAGGCAACAGAATCAACCATCTGGTGTTCATGGACGACATCAAGCTGTATGGTAAGAGCATCAAGGAAATAGATACCCTAATCCAGACTGTAAGGATTGTATCTGGGGACATCAGGATGGAGTTTGGAATAAAAAATGCGCCTTAGTCAACATACAAAAAGGCAAAGTAACGAGAACTGAAGGGATAAAGCTACAAGATGGGAGCAACATCAAACACATAGTTGAGACTGGATACAAATACCTAGGAATAATGGAAGGAGGGGATATAAAACACCAAGAGATGAAGGACACGATCAGGAAAGAATATATGCAGAGACTCAACGCCAGAAATATGATAAAAGCCATAAACACATGGGCAGTGCCAGTAATCAGATACAGCGCAGGAACAGTGGAATGGACGAAGGCAGAACTCCGCAGCATAGATCAGAAAACCAGGAAACATATGACAATACACAAAGCACTACACCCAAGAGCAAATACGGACAGACTATACATAACACGAAAGGAAGGAGGGAGAGGACTACTAAGTATAGAGGACTGCGTCAACATCGAGAACAGAGCACTGGGGCAATATCTGAAAACCAGTGAAGACGAGTGGCTAAAGAGTGCATGGGAAGAAGGACTAATAAAAGTAGACGAAGACCCACAAATATACAGAGACAGGAGAATGACAAACAGAACAGAGGACTGGCACAACAAACCAATGCACGGACAATACATGAGACAGACTAAAGAACTAGCCAGCGATGACACATGGCAATGGCTACAGAGGGGAGAGCTCAAGAAGGAAACTGAAGGAATGATAACAGCGGCACAAGATCAGGCCCTAAGAACCAGATATCTTCAAAGAACGATAGATGGAAATAACATCTCTCCCATAGGTAGGAAGTGCAATACAAAAAATGAAACCATACACCACATAGCAAGCGAATGCCCGGCACTTGCACAGAACCAGTACAAAAAGAGTCATGATTCAGTGGCAAAAGCCCTCCACTGGAGCTTGTGCAAGAAACATCAGCTACCTTGCAGTAAGTGGTACGGGCACCAACCTGAGGGAGTGATAGAAAACGATCAGGCAAAGATCCTCTGGGACTATGGTATCAGAACGGATAGGGTGATACGTGCAAATAGACCAGACGTGACGTTGATTGACAAAGTCAAGAAGAAAGTATCACTTATTAAAGTCACAATACCATGGGACACCAGAGTTGAAGAGAAAGATAAGTATCAAGATCTGAATTTAGAAATAAGAAGGATATGGGATATGCCAGTGGAAATTGTACCCATAATCATAGGAGCACTAGGCACGATCCCAAGATCCCTGAAAAGGAATCTAGAAAAACTAGATGCTGAAGTAGCTCCAGGACTCATGAAAAAGAATGTGATCCTAGAAATGGCGCACATAGTAAGAAAAGTGATGGACTCCTAAGGAGGTAGGATGCAACCCGGAATCCCACAATATAAATACCACCCATTCGAACTGGAGGACTGTGATAGAGCAAAAAAAAAAAAAAAAATAATAATAATAATAATATTATTATTATATCATTAATTTAATATATATCCCAAGATATATATATATATATATATAGATATTACTATATATATATATATATATATATAATTATATAATATAATATATACACACACATATATATATATTATCTATATATATTATATATATATATAAATACCTATTCGACTGGGTGGTATTTTTAGTGTGGGGTTCCAGGTTGCATCCTGCCTCCTTAGGACTCCATCACTTTTCTTACTATGTGCGCCGTTTCTAGGATCACACTCTTCTGCATGAGCCCTGGAGCTACATCAGCCTCTAGTTTTTCTAGATTCCTTTTCAGGGATCTTGGGATTGTGCCTAGTGTTCCTATGATTATGGGTACAATTTCCACTGGCATATCTCATATCCTTCTTATTTCTATTTTCAGGTCTTGATACTTATCCATTTTTTCCCTTTATTTCTCTTCTACTCTGGTGTCGCATGTTATTGCGACATCAATGAGTGATGCTTTCTTCATGATTTTGTCAATCAACGTCACGTTTGGTCTATTTGTACCTATCACCCTATCTGTTCTGATACCATAGTCCCAGAGGATCTTTGCCTGATCGTTTTCTATCACTCCTACAGGTTGGTGTTCGTACCACTTAATTATCACTGCAAGGTAGCTGATGTTTCTTTCTTGCACAGGCTCCAGTGGAGGACTTTTGCCACTGAATCATACCTCTTTTTGTACTGGTTCTGTGCAAGTGCCGGACATTCGCTTGCTATGTGGTTTATGGTTTCATTTTTCGTATTGCACTTCCTACATATGGGAGAGATGTTATTTCCATCTATCGTTCTTTGAACATATCTGGTTCTTAGGGCCTGATCTTGTGCCGCTGTTATCATTCCTTCAGTTTCCTTCTTTAGCTCTCCCCTCTGTAGCCATTGCCATGCGTCATCGCTGGCTAGTTCTTTAGTCTGTCTCATGTATTATCAGTGCATTGGTTTGTTGTGCCAGTCCTCTGTTCTGTTTGTCATTTGCCTGTCTCTGTATATTTGTGGGTCTTCGTCTACTTTTATCAGTCCTTCTTCCCATGCACTCTTTAGCCACTCGTCTTCACTGGTTTTCAGATATTGCCCCAGTGCTCTGTTCTCGATGTTGACGCAGTCCTCTATACTTAGTAGTCCTCTCCCTCCTTCCTTTCGTGTTATGTATAGTCTGTCTGTATTTGCCATTAGGTGTAGTGCTTTGTGTATTGTCATATGTTTCCTAGTTTTCTGGTTTATGCTGCGGAGCTCTGCCTTCGTCTATTCCACTGTTCCTGCGCTGTATCTGATTACTGGCACTGCTCATGTGTTTATGGCTTTTATCATATTTCCGGCGTTGAGTTTTGACTTGAGTATCGCCTTGAGTCTCTGCATATATTCTTTCCTGATCGTGTCCTTCATCTCTTGGTGTTTTATATCCCCTCCTCCTGTTATTCCCAGGTATTTGTATCCCATCTTATCTATGTGTTTGATGTTGCTCCCATCTTGTAGCTTAATCCCTTCAGTCCTTGTTACTTTGCCCTTTTGTATGTTGACTAAGGCACATTTTTCTATTCCAAACTCCATCCTGATGTCCCCAGATACAATCCTTACAGTCTGGATTAGGGTATCTATTTCCTTGATGCTCTTACAATACAGCTTGATGTCGTCCATGAACATCAGATGGTTAATTCTGTTGCCTCTTTTCTTGAGTTGGTACCCAGCATCCATCTTCTGCAGTACTTTTGTCATGGGAATCATGGCTACTACGAAGAATAGTGGGGACAGTGATTCGCCCTGGAAGATCCCTCTCCTGATATTAACCTCTTGATTATTATTATTATTATTATTATTATTATTATTATTATTATTATTATTATTATTATTATTATTATTATTATTATTATTATTATTATTATTCACCTTCGGAGAAGAGGATATTCAGAATATACAGCCGAAGATGAAAACTCTCCTTATATAACATCTTTCGCTAGATAATGCCACAGTAAGAATTTTCACTCACTCAATATCTATGCACTCACTTCACTGGCTGCGGGCCTCCATGGCTCTTTGCCGCTGCTACAAGAAGCTTCCAACGACCTCGGTCCTGCGCAACATCTCACCAATCCGCTGGACCATCCACTCCAAGCTTTGTCATGTCCCTTTTTATGTTATCAGACCATCTCATGCGGGGTCTTCCTGGAGGTTGTCTGCCCTCTGCTTGTCCTCTATAGTTCGACAGATCTAAACTGAGGGGGATTGTTTTCCTCTTTGGGTAAGAACAATTTTGCCACATCTACCAGTATCCAGTTTTGAATGCCTTGCTTTATAACACATGAATCAATAAATGGGTAGTTTAAAATTTTTAGCATGTTTTGTTGAACTTAAGAAGCGTTCACATATTGTGATTCTAATTCTATTCGTAAATAAAATGAGAAATCGCATTTATAAACGTGACATATGTTTCAAAAGACGCAGCCATTTTTTTGTTACCTTTGACAGGCGATATGCAGGTGGGCCAAGCCTATTAAACCATGAAGTTTAAAGGATTTCTCTCTTAAGCTACCCTTTGGATAAGCCCCACCGCCCGGTCTGGCTGAGAACTTTAGCGCCAAAAAGAATGACTTCTTGCTTTAGGTTACCGAGACAACAGTCAGTAGTGAAATTAATTCATTCCTACAGAAAGCACGCTGTGAAACGGGCAAATCCAGTTAAGCATTCCGAAAACTTGCAAACAGGCGATGCTGCAAAGTCTGTCATTGAACTAAGATCATCTGACGACGAAGATTCTAATGTACATTTCGTATAGAATCATATTATTACAATTCCTGTGATAATTATTTTAAATAAATTATTTCTCTCCCAATGATGAGTTTATGGGCAACAACCTTGTAAAAAGTAAAAATTGTTACATTCATTAGATTTATGAGCTATAATAAATCATTTTTTTTACTCTAATATGTTTTCATATCTGTGTCATATATATTTCAGAGGAAAATGTCATATGAAATAATGAATGGTAATGCCAGGATTTTTTTACTTTAAATGAAAAATATTTTCAAATAAAATGCTATGTAATATATGCAAAACTTAGAAGGTATAAATTATAAAAAACATAAGAGAATATTACAGCCTTAAAAGTAATAACCAAATAGAATGGAGATCAATGAAATTGTAGTCAAGAGAGAATAAGGCAGAATACTGTGTGGTTTTAAAGACAAAATATGCTATGAAAAAGGAAATGGAAGTTAAGTAAATCATAACTTGATGAATGAAAATCAGGGGAAAACCTAAAATAAAGAGCAATGAAATGCAAAATATTTCAAACTTGTTAAGGAAATGGATATTATGGCAGACGGAAAATTCAAATAATAAAAAAAAGAATAAATAGAAGTTACTCTACTGACAAGATTATAAGAAAATGTCAAAAGACGTAATGAATGGTAATTAGCTATTTTTATTACTTTTAATGAAAAAGATCAAATAAAATATGTAATATATCCAAAATTTAAAGGTATAAGTCATAACAAATATTACAATAAATAGTCGCAAAAGTAATAATTAAATAGAATGGGGATCTAGTTTACGGATTAGGATTTATATGGTCAGGTTTATTAAGTACTGTCCTAAATATTGCCTCGCTGGGAGATGGGTGAAGAGGTAAGACGAGGACGATTTAAAGGTTAAGAGAAAAGTGGCAGCGGGGTTTTTCTCAAAGAAATAAACAATCTAAGTTTAGATCTGTCGAACTATAGTAATCTGGCTTGTCAGTCAGTCTATCCTCATGAACCCTGGCCACATGCCCTGCCCACCTCAGTCTTTGAGCTATAATTGTGCTTGTTATCAGGGGTACTTGTGGCCGCAGTAAGAATAGAAAAGCATTATTTGGTAGACTTTCATACACAGTTCATCATAAACTCGAGCAGTTTGCCCTTAGGTTTCTCCATACAGCACAAACGTATCACAATAACATTACAATTGCAATGGTTTTGTATACTCCTCTATAAATAAAGGAACATTCAGTTAGTTTCTATAGTTCAAGCGTTTTCAGACCCCACTACGCACATTCATAGGTTATTAACAAAAGAGAGACTTCAAAAGCTCTTTTATTGTTAGGATAAATAGATACAAGGGAATGCGTGCCATCAATTTTCATCAATGGATAATCCATAAACATCACAGTGAATATCACAGGTTTATTCTTTTTTTTTTCTTTTAAATCATATCTACAACACCTTTCCTTTAAAATAAAAATTACTTTTTTTTAAATATAGCGACAACTAAGACGAATTCGGCAGCCATGTTACCAAATTCCACTGTACAATTGAGCGCCTTAAATGCCTCTCAGACTAACAGCTGATGCCATTAAGTCCCCTTTGTAGGATATGTCATAAAATGACACATTTAATTTTCATTTCCATTAAAAGTAAATGTGTTAATTTCTTTATCATTAACTTTACTTTAGATTTTGTGATTTACTAATAAATGATTATTAATTATTTTTCATTATAAGTGATATTTTTCGCCCGTATTTCGCAAATGCGACAAGAGTTTCCCTCCACTTTTTTTTCCCGCCTTAATGTTGGGGTAATGTGCTGCTGTCCGGGTTACTGTGCACACGTGACAATTTATGGGACGTCCGTGGATCCCAATAGTGGCGAGCACTGTCATTCTGTATTAATTATATTATGTAATTAAGTGTACTTATCTTCCTGAAGACGTCGAACTAGCTAAGTATCTTATATAAGTTAATTTGCATGTTTGGCCAAATGTGTAATGGGGTTATATAAGAATGCTAGGTTAGTTCTTGTTTCTGCGTTTGGCGACTACCTGCGAGATTTAAGGTAAACACAAGTTGATTTCTGGTTTGTAATATAATTCCAGTGCCTAAAATTCCTACCGTTGTTGCCTACTTAAAGAAAATTATGTGCTGTGGACCATTTTGAGCAATCGTAGGATATAATTTCACCACAGTAATAATTTTTTCTGGTCCTCGTCAAAGAACCTAATTTCTCGGAAAGAGTCGACCAAAAAGCTAGATTAATATGAAAATATAAAATAATAATTAGTTAACAAGATATTTACAAAAAGGGAGATATCTGTATACATACTCTGAATATGTTACGTGGAAATTATCAGTTCACTTTTCTACTTATTAAGCGTGGCAACAATTTGTCAGTGTTTCTCCCAGTAATCTCTTATATCCTGTAAAGACTTATTTAGTGTCTCGGGAATATAGAAGAGAGTAACTAAAGCAAAAACAAATGATCCACAAGAGAATAGCCAAAATATTCCGTACAGCCCCATAATAATCTTCAGATCTACGAAAAATTTTGACAGAAGAAAGGCAGTTATGGAATAACTTGTGATACCTAATCCAAAACCTATGGACCGAACAGACTCGGGCAATACTTCGACTGCACTTGTCCACGTCGTAGCTCCAACAGACCCAGAATATCCAGTCATGTACAAGGCGAGACCAAACAGCGGTAACCACCCCAGGGAAGACACATCATGTCCATTATACTGCAGATAGAAGAAGATTCCAATGATCCCATTGGCGACACCGGTGAAAATACAACCAACAATGAGGAATAATCTTCGTGGAGCTCTGTGCAAGATCAAACCGGAAACGGCGGCGAAGACAGAGCGGAATAACCCTACGATAACAGAGCTCCACTGCGGGGAAAGTCCGACACCTGCTGCATCGAAGATATGGACGACGTATATAGCTATGATGGAGAAACCAGTGAACTGGTTAAGGATGAAGATTAAGCACGAGGCAACCACTGCTTTCAAATGACACCTCTTCGTCAATATCTGGAGAGATTTACAGCACGTCTGAGGCTTCTTCGTTTCAGAAGCAACTTTCTGATCTAATAGGATTTCTGTCTCATTGCAGCGAACTTTCTTGAAGACTTCCAGAGCTTCTTCCGCTTTACCAGCCCTTGCTAACCAAAGAGGAGATTCTGGCGATATGACTACGCCAATAAAGCTTGGGATGATTACGGCAACTGGTATAATCAGAGCGACTTTGTCCCACGAATAAAAACAGGCTAAGAAATAGCAAATCAAATAGCCTAAGGATGCCCAAAATTCACTGAGGCCAACCATAATGCCTCTGAGACCGAGTCCACAGATCTCATAAACATATACGTTAAGGATAGAGATAAGCAGAGCGACGGCAGAACCCTGCAAAAGACAAATGAAATGACATTACTCTCTGACAGATAAAAGGTTAATGAGAATTCACCTTAGATCTAATCTGATTGGTCACTGAACGTAAATAATAAAGGCATGTCATGACATGAAGGTAGTCAAGCCAGGAGTAAATTAATTTTCCTACAATGTATTAAAGCACAACAATCGTAACATAATCGCTGTGAGGAATTAATGCATGTTGTAGAAAGTCTTTTGCTCTGTCAAATACATACGAACTCATGCTGGTCCACGTCTTGAGGCAATAATGTAAATCTTCATATTATCTTATTAATTTAGAAAAATAAATTTTATTGAACGTAGAACTTCCTCTGTTCAGTAACTTTCCGGGATGTACGTATTTACATATAAGCCCGCTGGTAAAAAAAAAAAATCATTGCCGTTCAATGAGACTAAAAAATTTCTATGAAGGATGGACCATATGCACGACTGAACGACTCAGATTCCCTATGGCAATTTGCCGAAATAAAAGTTCGATTTCTATTAATCTCTTATCGAGCCTGACTTCCGCAAACACTCAAATGAGAGCTCTAATGCTAATTGTAGAGCATAACATCAAAACAAGCTCTAACAACTGTATCTGACTTCGGCAGGTATATGTATCTGCATGAGCTGCAATATACTTTTATCCCTCCTCATGTGGCATGTATATACACATACGTATATATAGAATGATAACAGTTATTCAATAAGATCAACATTAACCGATATACTCAACAACTCACTTGTGCGACGCGACTAGACAGAAGGATAATTTGCGCCAGACCCATCGTCGACATAACCTCCAACGAAGCCAAGGAAGTGGCCATGAAAGACAGACAGAGAATCGGTGTTAAAACAAGCATCATCTTTCTTGGGCCAAACTTTTCGTAAATAGAAGCCGCTATGACTGGCCCGGGGATGCTCATCATCAGTGTCAAGGATGCTGCAATGGTAAGAGTAAAAATCATTCTGTATTTGCTTTTTAATGTGAATTTACTCGCATATTACTGTAAAGAGATTTTTTTAACTTTGACGGAATTTTAACTCTCGCTCTTTAAATTTAAGTATCTCGGCTTTTACTATTCTCAGTGTGAAAATGGTTTTCACACTGAGAAAACCATTTTGCTAATTTTCATCCGTATTTAATCACCCAATCCTAAGAAGTTACAAGCATTACCTGTTAATATCTCTAAATGTTCTACGAAAAATTCTAACATAATTAACATTAAATAAAAAATGAGGTATCCTAAAACCTCTAATTCATTCAGATAAGAAAACTAAAAACATAATTAACATTGAATAATAAATACGTATTTTGAAGCCTATTCATTGCATTCACAATATTCCATTTGCTGCCAAACATCATAATGGCAACTCAAAGATCTATGAAAAGAATATTGATGGGAATAACTCTAAGAGACAGAAAAAGAGCAACATGGATACGAGAGCAAACTAAAGTAGAGGATATTCTAACAACAAGTAAGAAAAAGAAATGGGCTTGGGGAGAACATATAATGAGAGAATGTCAGATAACAGATGGACAAAAGAATAATGTGGCGGAATCAAAGCTAAGCAAAAAAAAAAAAAAAAAAAAAAGCCAGCAAACCACAATTAATCAATCAATCCGATGAATCATGTGTTTTAGCTAAAGCACAGCAAAGGAATTGGCATAAATTGAGAATATTAATTCTGTAATACAGTTCCTTGACGCAATTCACGTTTCCTTTAACTTGAAATATGCACCGTCTTACACACACTCTGTGAAAACCATTGTTACCCTGGATTTTCTGTTGATTCATATTGTCCCAAAAGTTCCGGTTCACGTGTACCTGCTTAGTCCTGCTAAATGAATGTAACATAACGCAAGAGTTCTAACCTTAACTTCCTTAATGCATGATCAGTCCCATAATAAATCCAAAGTCTTTAGTATATCACACAACTCTCCATTTATTAGTATTCTGTGCTTGGAACAGACACTAATATTGTTGTAGGGTTGTTGAGTGGTTATCATGAGCCTATGTATTCCTGGTTTTATCTATGTTTATTTTTTTATGGATTTGAAGTTATATACTGCAAAATCAATTTGCTAGGCTTGCCATTGGTGAAAGAGCAGTCATGTATAACCTGGCTTTGCCCTGTCGTCGGCTAACCGGCGATGTTTACTATTATGCAAGGTTACCAGGTATATCGGGCCAATATATCTTACCAAACACCTCTAAACTATGGCATTTTCATTTCAATATGATTGTGTATCACCAGTTCCAAAAGTTTTGCACAACTGATCAAGAAAATGTAAATAGAAACAACACGACAACCATACAACAACTCGACCCCAGCACGACAAACTGCCAACACCAACACTGTCCCCAATCACCAACTCAAACACCAAATTTCAAAACCAACATCTTCAACTTCACCACAACCAGACACACGCACAACACTTTATAATATCAAAATCAATCAAATCACACCAAATAACACGGCTACTTCCGAATCTGACTGGCCGTCTTTTCCAACTTACTGACTCTCGTAACGGACCCTCGCCACTCATATGCTCGGCGATCGCTACAACAGACAATACCCATTCGCTTACGCCCGCCATCAAACCACTCCCATTTATCCCTCCACCAATTTTGCTCTCTCTCTCTCTCTCTTTCACGCAACCCTCGAAGACGTTGTCAAATTTAAACTACCAGCTTACTCCTCCATAATAACAGAATGGGTCTCTAGAGATTGCAAACGAATCAGGGGAAGGAAGAGAAGACGTTGGATTGACGAGCTAATAAAATTTGCCGGTATAGAATGGCATAGAAAGACCATAAACAGACGTGAGTGGAAGGTCATATCTGGGCCCTTTGTTCTGCAGTGGACTATAGTAGATTGACATAAGCCGTGCATCTGATGTCTAGGCCTGTCCCTTACGACGCTCCTGATTGGCTGTTGATAACCCAATCACAGGGCTGGAAACTCAGTTTCGCTCGAGAGTTCCCAGAGGCAGGATGTATGTTCCGACCTCTTTCAAATATACGTCTTAAAGCCAATGATCTAAGGATTGTAATGGTATAAGAATTATGTACTTAAGGATTATAATGATATAAGAATTATGTACTTCAGTAAAATTAATGCTAAAATATTTATAGTGAAATAAATATGAAATTCTTAATATAAAAAATATATACTCTCATTCCTTACATGAGATCCCAGCGCATTCATCATTTATCATTTTATGTTTCATACAGTTTCGTAGCCTAAATGTAGAGGAAGACAATGCTAGCAAAAAAATTATAGGCAGGACTATCAATATGAAAATAATAAGCAAAAGATTAAGAATTTTAATCTCTCTCTCTCTCTCCCTTATCTTCGTATAGTCAGGTATTGCTCACGTGATCACTCGATGACGTCATCATCATGATCACGACGCCTCGATAGAAGAAGTCTTATGGGGGAAAAAGAATATTAAGACTTCATTATCGTCACTATCACTATCACCATTTCATATCCTATAGTGGAAATCTCTTTATGAACAAAATCGTTACTTAGATATTGATACCTTATGGAGGAAATTCATTCATCCCATTGATTTTTCTTTCCTACAATCAGTCCTCCCATGTCCTCTCATTATTCCTTTTTATTATATATTACGATTTTCTTTCATAATTCTTTTATCATTATAATCCTTAAATCATTGGTTTGAAGATGTTTAATGATGAAATTCGGAAACACTCCTTCATCTGCAGGTAAAACTGAGATATGATGAAAGTCATAATTTTTGAAAGAGGTCGGAACATACATCCTGCCTATGTGAACTCTCGTGCGAGACCTGAGAGTTTCCAGTCCTGTGATTGGCTTATCAACATCCAAACAGGAGAGCCGTAAGGGAATGGCCTAGATATCAGATGCACGGCTGATGTGAATCTACTATAGCAACGGCTGATGATGACGACGATGATGATTATGATGACAAAGGCTTACCAAACCAGCTCGCCTGCTCAGTAGTCAGGTGAACCTTGGAGTCTTCTCTCTCTAACTGAGGAAGCGCCGCTGCTGGGTAGCCCCAGACGGCCATGGATCCTGTCGTGAGGAGACCGCCGGCGATTCCTGCGACAATCTAGGATAAAAAGAAAAAAAAAATAAACATCTTGAAAACTTTATATACTTGGAATTAGAGGTTTTACGTACAGTTTAAACTCGTTTCATATTACAATAACGCGTAACTGCTATCCATCATTGCACTTGACTTCCGCATTTGTGGAAGAACGCTCCCAATCCGAGGACTGTTTTCTTTCTTTCTTTAAATCTTCAGCTAAAAAACTTTACGGAGGGACTCAACCAACTACAAAACCTAGAGTGCTCCCAAGGAAAATCAGCCCACAGAGAGAAACAAGTTATAAGGGAAGGTGATAACTGAATAAAAATAATAAAACGGAAAATACAACCGACACACCCGAAATTCAGGAGACGTCAGCTGAGAGCCGGAATGAATTTGCTCCTCGCTTGGATATTTAGAGATCAGAAGATTCCGCAACGGCTCTAGACAAACTATTCCACATTTTACTTGTAGCCAACATAAACTTCCCAGCAAACCGAGTAGCATAAACCTGATGCTAGAAAACGACACACTGTTTGCAGCAGCAACCTGTCTAGTGTTGCGAGCAAAATTAGTCCTAGAATCTAATTCCACTTCCATATTTTTGAGAATTAAAACTTTCTGCTTCACATGAGATCATTCAGGGAGCGTGTGTTAGACAAAACTTTGTATGGGACAGTTGTGTACTGTCACAGTTTTTGCACTGAACTGGGTTGGGTTCTTTAACCAACCAACCTACTACTTTGTTAGCAAGTGATAGCAGAAGTAAAATCATAATTTATCTAACACAATAGTAAATAGGATCAATTTAACACAAAAGAGGGTATGCAAAATTGACAAACAATTTTCATGCTACATCTAAGCAATACTGGTATATAGATGCTGAATAACGAGCCCGTCTTGGCCTATCCACTAGATCTGTGAGCTGTGATCCGCTGTAGGTTGCTAGAGTGGTGCCACGGACCCACAGGAATCGTAGGCAATTTGCATCCAGAAGCACCCAAAATGGTTACCTATACATTGTACATTTCATATTAACCGTTGAATTTTACTATTCATCCCCGTTATATTTACGTTACAATTACAAAGCCCGAGTTACAATGACAAAACCTGAGTTACGTTTACAAACCAATCCGTATTACAGTTGTCCTAACACCATTTGAATCATGAACAGTAATGGAAGTTCAGTAACTGCAGCAAGTACAACATTCAAATGCAATATGATTTAGCCAATACACAACACGATCTTCGCATGTAATAAAAATATTACTATTACCAAATAATCTAAAGTATAAAAATACAGCACTCCCATGGTCAGTCCATTCGTAGTGTCGGGTCCTGTTATGTTGAGAGATATATTAAGAAAATACCACACAGGTAACGGAGTTTTCCCAAGTTCACGAAGCATGGGAGTCCCCAAAATCACGTAGCGTTGGACAGAGATTAACGAGTAGCCACCGACATGCTAGTTACAAACTTTAGATGTATTCAGCGATATAATTGGATCATTATACACCAATTATAATATTAAATGTGACATGTACCAGGAACCATGTTAACCTTCCATTTCTCTTGTTTTACCTATTCATTTGTTTTATCGTCTGGTCTTTATTCTCTTTACTCAGCTAATGTCCTCGCTCTTTACTAAAAAATTGCTAAAAATTTCTTTCAGTAAAATTCAGCTTAACGGATTATTGCAACTGTGGTGTTATTGTGGCACCTGAGGTATCATAGGCCCAGGGTTTGGTTAATTTTGTTAAGTGGTGAGCTTCACAGTCTTGGGATAAACACTAAGCCAATCCTCATTTTTTTCAGTATGTATTTAATATTCATCTCTTTAAGAAAAAGGATTGCCATCGCCTAAGAAGAGAGCGACCATGTTTGTCTTAGTCTTCTCGCCGTTGAAATACAACGAAATGTATTACTGAACCTTTTAAGAAATTAGAATCACGTTTTTCCTCCGGGAATTATCAAGAAACTGGAACATATCAGCAAATCTGAGTCGTTCCTCAATCCCCAGGTTTTCTAATTCGTACAAAAATTGACGTTTCTTTGGAGAAGTACAGGTGTGGAGCGTGAAATATCTGAATAGCACGAAGACAAATTCTTCGTTTTTGTTTCTGTGAAATATTTCTTCATTCTTTTCGGTTTACCTGCTTCGTAAAAGATTTCATGGCGACACAAACCAACTTATAGGTCTTGTTGACGGTGTGTGCATCCACGCACAAGTATCAAGCGCAACTAACAGCCAATGCTCGGAGAAAGCCTACCAACACGAAGTCGTGTTCACATTGGTGCACAAATCTTACGGTAGGTTACTTAGTTATCGCTTTTCATTTATTTCATTGGAATCCTTCATAAATTAAATGAACATTCAGTAAATTCAGTGCACCTCTGTATATTCGGCGGCACACAAAAGATTCTGTGTGAGTGCGTGTTTAACTCCCACTCAAGACTGAAAATAGATCTGGTCTTTGGAGATGGCAATGTCAGAGAGTAAAACATACGCCTTACTACTCATCAGCATTTCTAAATCTAATGGTGGTGTTATATTCCACTCTTCGTATGCTGATTTCATCTTTGTTTCTTTCTCTAAATAACATTTAATATCTTCTCAAGGCAGTCGCTGCCGTTTGTGAAATGCGTAACGCTGAACCAAAAGAATAACTGAACTGAATTGAAGATAAAAACTAGGACAAAGTTCAAGCGCTGGGACCTAGTATGAGGTCATTCAGCGCTGAAACGGAAATTGACAGTAAAAGGTTTGAAAGGTGTAACAGGAAGATAACCTCGCAGTTGCACTATGAAAATTACTAGGAGAGGGTGGAAAGTAAGATGGAAGAAAGTGAATATGAACGGAGGCACAGTAAAAGGAATGAGAGGGAATGCGTACAGTGTACCGCGTGAGGTGCACTGACAGCACTACCCCCATACGGGAGAACCAAAATAAAACAAGCCGAGGAACAACAAACAGTCAAGAGCAAAATATATTCTTACAACAGAAGGTTCAATTTCGAATTTAAAACCAAAGACAGTAAACTAACTATTTTCACAAAAAAGTGACCTTGTATTTAAGTGCAATCAGGATATTAAATGTTTCGAGGGTGTAATTTTTTTTATTTTTTTTTTATTTTTTTAGCTATGTTGAGGATTTATGGCAGCGTGCATGACAGCTACGTGACATAGCATTAACATCTTCCTTGAATTCCGTCGGAATCGAGATACAATTGCATTACAATATTATCAACGTCATTTTCAGAATCATATTATCCATGAAGTATCAGAAGTATATTCTTTATCTAAAATTGTTCAAAACTTTGTGACGATTTAAAAATACAGATTGGGTGTAGATTTATTAGACGCTAAATGAACATCGAACAAACAAATAATTAGTTGGTTTATATTTCACATGCATTGACTAATCTTCCAGTTTCAACTTCTCTTACCTGTTTCTCTCTTTTCTCTTTTAAGCACAATGAGTAAGTTTGTAGTGAGAAACATAGACGAGAAGCATCAATCGAAAACTGGGTTTTGGACAGAAAGGGTAGATTTTGGTGGCAGAGGCTAAAGAACAAGTAAAGACCAGCTCAAATGTGGAGCGCCTCAGTGGCGTGGTTGGTTTGGTGTTTGCTTCTCACCTCGGTGGTCGCGGGTTCGATTCTCGGCCATTCCATTGAGGAGTGAGAGATGTGTATTTCTGGTGATAGAAGTTCACTCTCGACGTGGTTCGGAAGTCACGTAAAGCCGTTGGTCCCGATGCTGAATAACCACTGGTTCCATGCAACGTAAAAACACCATACAAACAAACGGCTCAAATGTGGGTGATGTGGATTAATAAAGAGAACTTATAAAGCTCGTTAATTAAGTCTCTCTTCTTTAGTCGGGTTATAGAACATCAATTCTGTGACCATTCTCTGGCTAGGGTGCTTTAACAATTGATTTGACTTCTTTGGACCTTCTATAAAATATTTAGTCCCCTGGTCACTCCCAAAAATTCTGGCATTTTTTTTCCAGCGGGCCAAATCCAAGATGGTCGCCACCACCATCATGAAAAATTAACTTTTGAACCAGAGCACCTAGATTCATGTATGAATACATTTTTGTGGGTAAACTGAAAATGAGTATTCCAATTCTGACATCAGTTTGCTGTTTTTACATCATTTTGACCCAAAAATCCAAGACAACCACAATTCTGCGGAGCAAAAAACTTTATTTTGAAAAGGATTGGAAGGTATGGGGTTTGGGTGTGCCACTCATACATTGAATGTGGGAAAGGGGAAGCGCAAAGTTTATTTACATACATCTTACAATCAACCACCTAACAAGTCAGTTGTGAAGGATGTAATGGAGAAAGTTGTCTGCCATTATTGCCATTAAGCACATGCTCTTTGCCTTCCAAGTGGGAGATCTTCCAGTGTACGTTCTCATCACCCAGCTCAAGGCTGGAAACCCAAACGATTTCCATGACATAGTGCCCTATCTACTAGCGTTACAAGTGGAGTGAGCTAGAAGAAGTACTCATTGCTGTTGGCTCTTTTAAACATGCTCTGAAAGGCAAGCATTACAAGAGGGGGCTACGTTGCTTGACGCTCATGTATGAGGCACTCATTAGTCAGTTAGTGCAGGGCAGTCTTGCGCTTGACCTGGCAGATGAGACTAAAGAGAACCTCGAAATTCTAAGAATCACATGCTGATACTCATGCAGCACTACAGGATGATGTCAAACTTGAGAGCCACATCACAAATTCATTCAACCAGGTGGAGGGTAGTGACATGGCGGACTACTGGAGGGACTTCGTGACCATGACAGATGTTCTCATGCAGAATGTTCATGCTGTTCATATCTGCAATTGGGACAAGTATGTCAGCTCTCTGCATGCCATGTTACCATGGATGATAGCATATGACAACAAAATATACGGAAGGTGGCTGCCAGATTTCTGGGTGATGCTGACAACTCTCCCTGCTGATCGGGTTGCCTTTCTCCGAACTGACTTCTCTCAGTCCATTACAGGCAACCCTTACTCCAGTATGGCCTGGGATATGTGGATTGAGTGTACCCTGAACAAGGGCAGCAAAATGAAGTCGGGCTAGCTCTCTATCCTTCAAAATGAGAAGCAGCTGTTGGTGCACTCCAGAAATGTGAACAATGTGGTCTGGATTCAGGTGGCTCACAATGCCTTTGCCAACCAAAAAGAAGCCAAGAGGAAGCACAAGGAATGTGGTCTGAGACGGATGCGAGAAGATGAACAGTGCATACAGAACCTGATTGCATGCATGATTGAGTGTGACTCCTACCCATTTGTCCCAGCCTCACCTTCCTTCCCCACCCTACAATCAGCTATGCCTGCCACTGATGAGCTTGTTGCAAGGCTTCAACTCGACCCTTACCACAGGAGAAGAGAAATTAACCAACTTTTTGCAAGAACAATTATTTAGTAAGAATACATCCCTCTATGCATCCATCTCACTGAGCAAATGCACGACTTTTGCCAAAATGCCGGACAAAAAGAAGCCTGGACAAGACCTCAAGGCAAGTGGGGTCAGTCAACTGCACCTACAGGAAGACTCAGAAGAGCCAGATCATCCTTTTCTGCAACCTGTAGATATGCAGGAACCCTACATCACACTCATTGACAGGGGAATGATCGCTGCCATCCATTATTGTTGCCAGACATGGTGGCAATGTTGGAAGAATCATCTGTGTGAACGACCATATGATGCTGCTTAATCAACTAAAGATGATGAGAGGGATCTGTGGGTACCGGGTAATACACATGTCCTAAATATCTACATGAAATTAGGTGACCCATTTCCCTCTGCTAGAGCATTCACAACGCTGCTTTGTAGCATCAGCAACAAGAGTCAGCTGCAAAACCTGACCTTGCACCAAGTATTCATGCAGAGATTATCTACTCTGTTGGCTTGAACTGTATCAACCCAGCAATCAATGCAGAACTACAGTTTTGACCAGTCTGAGGCTGACAGGTCCTCTTCTCTACTTATGCTGTTTTGCAAGAGTCTAGTTACACTGGCCCTGTTGTCACTGATGTCGCTGATATGGATGCCTATGTCGCAGCAGCATTCATCTCACAGTAGTTGCATGGCATGCTTTGTATCAAGAGAAAGCAGGAAACAATCATCTGCAGTGACCTGGTGACAGATGAGATGGCCAGCTGTATTGTGCAGCTACAGTGTATGACTGGATGCGTTGCCAGCTCAAGCTTTTATGGCAAAGGTAAGAAGTCGGTGTATGACCAGGTGATGATCAGCCCTGTAGCATGACGATAGCTTTCACGGTGTGAAGATAGCCTTGACCTTAACGAGGAGGTGGCAGAGGATCTCTTCGAGTTCACACGACATGTCATCTACGGCGACCACAAGAGTAAGACCATGGCTGAGGCTTGCACCAAAAAGTGGAAGAGCATGAAGAACAATTCCTCCTTACGTTTTCCCTCCAGATGCAGGTAGCCTACGACAACACTGCCTTCGTGCAAAGTACTTGGCATATCTTGTGCTGTATCCCTCCTTGAAATACCACCCCACACCAATCGGAAATGGCTGGGAACTAGTGGATGGTCGCTGTCGGCCTGTCCGCCACACTCAACCTGCTCTTCCATAGCATCTACCCACACCAACCCCAGCTGAAGCAAGTGAGGAAGATGAGAGTGACTATGATGATCAGAAAGACAATGATGTACAAGGGAGGAGGGGGGACTCATCGGGAGATGATGATTCAGAATGCTCTGATTCGGACTGATCATGTTTCTCAATGTCATAATAATGCGCAGTATAACAAGAAAAGAAAATTGGTGAGTTTTTATGTGGTTTAGTTTTGTTCTGGTGTCATTTAATTGCCAGAAATACAATTTTCAGTGTACCATAATTTAATCATTACTTTTATCACATATTTTATAACCTTATAAATGTATGAGAGGCATACCCAAACCCCATACCTCCCAATCCTTTTCAAAATTAAGTTTTTTGCTCCACCAAACTGCGGTAGTCTTGGATTTTTTTGGTCGAAATGATGTAAAAACAGCAAACTGACGTCAGAATTGGAATCCTCATATTTTACCCAGAGAAGTGTATTTATACATGAATCTAGATGCTCCGGTTCAAAAGTTTATTTTTCATGATGGCAGTGGCGGCCATCTTGGATTTGGTCTGCTAGAAAAAAATGACGGGATGTTTGGGAGGCACCGGGGGCTAGATTTCTTTTTATAAAAGGTCCAAAGAAGTCAAATCAATGGTCAAAACAACCTAGCCAGAGAATGGTCACAGAACTGAGGTTCTATAACCCGACTATTCTCTTGGCCAACATTTTAACCCAAGCATAAAAAGAATTTGGCCTTGGGATTAAGCATTTCTTTGCGAATGAGATCTGCAGATTTAGCCAAGTGAACAGCTTCATTTCACCAACAAACATCAAGGAGAACGAGCCATCTGCCACATTAGCTGCGGTCATTGATTTTCTTAAAATTGACATTTCATGTTCTTTAAAGAGAAAAAATATTCTCCACTAGTAGTGTAAGAAATTCTTTGTCTTTTGCCAAGGTTCTCATATATGTTAGTTGATGTTCACTGAATAACTCTTCTGCTGTGCTTTTCCAAGCTTAGTGTTATCGAATAGTAGTCTCTGATTTCGAGATATCTTTCTTTATTTCACATCAGAATGGCTTATGTGCCTTCACCTTCGTCTCGCCTTGTTGAATGAAGTGGTTCTAGCTTATCATTGATGGTAGGCGACAATGGTACGTGTTTTACCATGTTTTTAACCCAGCATGCTCTTGTTTCCTTTTGAGATAAAAATAGAATTCATTGTTCTTGTCCGCCTTATTTTGTATTCATAATTTGAGACCAGAATGTCAAAGGTTTGAATCCGTAATTTGAAACTAAATTAAAATGGGCCGCGGCTTCTTTTACCAAACTGTGCTCACGTTGCTGAGGGGTACGCCCTATACCAAACCTGATTTTTAGACCATACGGTTAACGTTGAGTGCCCTTGGTAGCTTAGGCTTGGATCCCCTGCCCTGTAACAACCTGTCAATGTTAGCCATGTTAATGATTAATTATAAAGCATTGTTTCTTTAATAAGATGAGCATTTCATAGAGGTGTAATGGACTTAACAGGCTTCTACATACAGGCAATACTGATATATTTGTGAAATCCATCAACATCAACTCGATATCTTTGCATTAACCAAGATGGCCAAGGACTCTGCTTTGAACAATGGGTAGAGAACAGATTTGTTGAAAAATAAGTAAGGGTAATTTTGTTTATTCACACTGGCGAGAAGAAATTCTGTAGCTAAAAAAACACAAGAAGAAAACAAAACATCTTTCTCATTCGAGCTAGAGTGTAATGGAATGTAAAGCGGAAATTTCGCGGTGCCTTTGAAATATCACTGAGGAATTTGATATCATCTGCGGTTACGCCAAAGCACTCTCATGATAGTATATTATATAATCAGAAATAAATGCAAGTAACACCAATAACCTAATATTTATGCCATTTTCATTACCAATAAAAATTCACTCAAGCAAAAAGCATTGGAGCAATTTTTCACACACACACACACATATATATAAATGTGTGTATGTATAATAATATACATATATATACATACACACACACGCACACAAATATATATATACATATCTCAAATGAACATTAGCTAAAGATATCTTGGGAGGAATGACCAGAGGGCCTAAATAGTGTTGGCTGAACGGTCTGCCAAATCCTTCTTCTTCTTCTCCAATTATTTCTCTCTCAAATCGGTAACATTTTTCAGGTAGTACAGTTTCATTGCCATACCGCGATTCTCTGTAACAGTACAGATCGGGCAATGTATCATCTGTTCGTCACACGGCTAGGCAGGCTTTTCTGCTCTCTGGTGCTGGTGTGACGTGAAAGAAAAGATAAAATCTTTACTTAGAAGCAGCATACGGCTGAAGAATGCACACGAGCTATTGCCAGGCTGGCAAGGTACTACACTTACTTCAGCCTTTTTTAAACTTTTGTAAATAAATCACGCGCTCTTGAACACTTTTGCAATATCTGTTACACGCCTCTCGTTTCATTGATCTCTTTGTACTGGCGTAAATCTTCTTCTGTCTACGTATATGACATTTATTTATCTCACATTTGTCTGGATGGCATTTTATTCTAAAAGGTTATTTAGCCCTGTAGAAAATGTTACCTTTCCAATGCTCAGCCCCACGATTTTTTAATCCTAGTGGCTGCCGCACTTGCCTAACTACCGGGTACATAATCCACTGCTTGGGTCAATTTACTTGTAACAGAGGGTGCTCCTCAAGCCATCTCGACACACATAAAAACATGCACGCACACGTATACATATATATAAGTATATATGTACAGATATATATATATATATATATATATATATTTATATATAGACACAAATATATATTTGATATATATATATATATATATATATATATATATATATATATATATATATATATATCTGTACATATATACTTATATATATGTATACGTGTGCGTGCATGTTTTTATGTGTGGGACGGAAAGAAAGCCAGAAAACCAAATATAATTCATTTAACTTGTATAATTTGTGGTGCTGTATATGTTACAGCAAACCATGTTTAATTTCCTTTTTACTCTCTGTTGCTCTCTGAACGCACAAACAAACAACCCCATAGATGCTGACCCCTTGACGTGGGTAGGGGGCTTAGGGACCAACAGCTGGGCTCTGATGCCTGGTGGGGTTGCTTTCTCACTGGTCCTTGGGGCCCAGCTGCTGATCCAACAAAAATTAATCAGAACTTTTCCTTCTTTCTGCAATTTTTTCATTCTTACTACATTCTTCTCCTTCATGTAATATTTTTTACTAGCATTTCGGATTAATTATGTGGAATTTTCCACGTTTGCTGAAATTTACTGGACTTGGTAAACAGAAAAGACATCATAGCTGGGACTGGGTTTTATATCTGAAGCTAAATAGTGGGAACCGTGGCAGGACCATCAACTGCCCGATAATGTTCGGACCTGAGTGATATCAGGCGGAACTATTTTGCAGGGCTGGACCACATATTCCAGGGGGGTCTAGTTTTGCGGATAGGACTCTCGGCATTCTGTCCGGTTTGCCCATAATGTGGTTAGGGTGGGGATGATTGTATTCTGGTAATACACTTGGGCCACTCTAATCATATTGTGCCATCCCCTGTGGGGTAGGGTAGGGATGCGGACATTTGGGAGTCGGTTCTCACTTGTGCCATTAGTGGAAGAATAAAATCCATGAAAGGCTGATGATATCTTTTTAAGGTTTTCAGGTTTATTTTTTTTTTTAACTTAAATCTTTATAAAATCAAATAATAAAGATTCAAGTACCCCTGGGCCCTTTGATGGCGGTGAATCGGCACAGTTTATGACTACTGGAACCTCCCCTGACAACCTTCCTCTGGAAAAATAAAAAAAACCTTCCAGTGTAATTACACTGAAACCCTATGCACCTGTACAGAGTAAAGGGAAATTAAACAGAGACATGTTTGAAATTGGACCTGGAATATTTGAAAAGTCTTATGAAAAGTATTTAACTTTTAATCTGGAAGAAGATAGTTATGATATTTTTGCTGTATATCAAGATATCGTGAAGTGTTGTGGCCGAGAGCCTAAGATTTCTTATGAAGGTAGAGGAAAGCTGACGGTGGAATCTACCTCAGCCAAAGAAACTGAAAAAACTGAAAATATTATCACACCTTGGAGGAGTCAAATTACAATGTGCAGTACATGCTTTTTGGAATCACTCCAAGGGAATGATATATGCTCCCAAACTGATGACGTACGCCAAAGAAAAACTTGTAGAGGAATTAAAAGATCAAGGTGTAATAAGAGTTGAGTGAATGAAGAAGAAGGTAAATGGAGTCTTTGTACCACTTCCCAATTTAACTATTACATTTAATTCTACTCGATTACCTTCTGTAGTAAAAGCAGCCTGGCTACGTTTCAAGATTAAACAATATATCCCAAGACCGAGGAGATGTTTTTATTGTCAAGAATTCGGACAGATGTTAGGGTCCTGTAGACAGAAACTGCAAGGCAAGCCAGCCATTTGTGTCAAATGCAGTGAACCAGAGCATGGCATATGTAATAAACAAGCCAGATGTATACATTGTGGAGAAAATCATCCATCATCTTTACTTAATTGTGATGTATACATCATGGAAAAAGAGATTCAAACTTTAAGGGTAACAGAACGTATCACATTTAGGGAGGCAAAAGAGAGAGTATTGAATCAATATGTTAGACCATGAATATCTTTTTCCAGTGTCGCTACCATCCGAAAGAGAAATATAAATGTTAATAAGGATAATTTAAATAAGAAACAGGTGACGACCCATACTCGTGCCTCTTTGGAGGCGGCGCCAATTGTTGCTGGCGCTCCTTCTGGTGCTCTTGCCTCTCCGGAGGCTGCACCAGTGATTTCTGGTGCTCCTGCCTCCTTGGAGGCCGTGCCAGTGATTTCTGGTACTCCTGCCTCTTCTGGGGTGGTGCCAGTTGATTCTGGCACTGCCGCCTCTTTGGAGGCGGTGCCAGTGGTTTCTGGCACCCTTGCTTCTATGGAAGCAGAACCAGTGATTTCTGGTACACCTTCCTCTGTGGAGGCTGTGTCGGGTATACCTGGCACTCCCACCTCTCTGGAGGCTGTACTAGCTGAAAATGCTTTGGAGGATGCACCAATGTCCAATCCTCACACCCCTCCTCAGGAGACACCAGCTTTGTCTGCTGTTCCTGAGACTGATAACCCTCTAAAAAGGAAGGCAGCCTTAAACAATCGGTCTCCTTCCAGGAAAAAAGAGCAAGGTTGTAAGCTGAAAGCTCTTAAAAGAGGCTCTCATTTAACAGCCTCTAAAGGAAAGTAAAATTCATTAATTTTCTCCAGTGGAACTGTCAGGGATTAAGAGCTAAATGGGAAGAATTAAGGCTCCTGTTTGCATAGCTCTGCAGGAGACCATGATTGGTAATAATACATGCCCCAGCCCACGAGAGTATACATCCTATCACTCCACCTATAATTTGAATATTGGAAGCCATGGTGGTGTCGTTTTATATGTTCGAAATGACACCCCACAAAATCCTATTAGTATCCAATCAGCATTGCAAGTGATAGGTGTGCAGATCCATTTGCAAAGAAAATATACAGTATGCTCTCTCTATCTACCACCTAACGAAGTCTTCCCCATCAATGAATTTAAATCTCTTATTCAACAGTTATCACGTCCTTTTGTTATTTTGGGAGATATGAATAGCAGAAACCCTCTTTGGGGTGACATTGTCACCAATCAAAGAGGAAGGTGCTTAGGTTCCATCATAGAAGATGAAAATGTGGGGATTCTCAACTCTGGGGAGTCTACACATTTTCATGTTCAAATAGGCACGTTATCAGCAATTGATTTATCTATATATAGTGATGACTGTCGTATTGACTTTAATTGGAGAGCTATAAATGATAGATTTAACAGCGACTATTTCCCAATAGTGGTGAGTGTAGCATCAAGCCCTCCATCTTCAAGGCTGCCTAAATGGAACATTGGTAAAGCTGATTGGGCAGCATTCCAGGAGCACAGCTCAATAGATGACTCTGCTGATGACTATCCCTGTGTAGATGATGCTCTTGACTTTTCGAATACAATAATGTTCTCAGCTGCTCTTCGATATATACCTAAGACTTCGGGCATATTTATCCGCCGACCAGTTCCTTGGTGGACTCGTAAATGTCAGGAAACTCACAGAACTATGAGATCTGCTTTCACCAGATACTGCAGACGAAAATGTGAGTATTACCGTGTTGAATTTCGAAAAGCAAGAGCTCATTTTCGCATGGAAATCAAAAAAGCACGAAAAGAATCTTGGACGATCTTCATTAAATTCGAAAACTCCTCTGACTCTAGTTTGGAAGAGAGAGAAAAATAGCAGGCAAGTTCACTCCTTGTCAACCTCCAGTTATCAAGATGAATGATTGCGAGGTAGCAGACCCCCAGTTAGTGGCAAATGAGTTTGCTAATCATTTTGCTAATGTTGCAAAGAAAAATGATGATAGACCCTATTCAGCTCAAAGACGGATAATGGAACAGGTCGAAATTGATTTTAATACCTTAAGACATGAGCAATACAATGTTCCTTTTACTATAAGAGAATTTGAATCAGCCTTGAATAAATGTAATGAGTCAGCTCCTGGACTGGAGGATATAACATATTCAATGCTTAAGCATATTCCTGAAAATACCAGACTTTTTATATTAGGCCTTATTAACAGAATCTACCGAGAACATATCTTCCCCAAGCTTTGGGAGAAGTTAAAATCACTGCCACTCGTAAAACCTGGAAAAGATCCAATCAAGATGGAAAATTATCGCCCTATTGCATTGACATCTTGTTTGTGTAAGATCATGGAAAAATGGTGAACACACGATTGATGTGGTACTTGGAAAGAGGTAAATATCTGTCGCCTCCTCAGCGTGGTTTTCGGAGTATGCACTCCACAACTGATGTATTGGTACGAATGGAATCTTCAATATGTGAAGCTTTTGCTGACAAGCAGCATCACATAACTGTGTTCTTTGATCTAGAGAAGGCTTATGATACAACATGGAAATATGGCATTTTGGGGGTCCTTTATGAATGTAACCCGAGAGGCAATTTGCCCCTGTTTATTAAGGCTTTTTTAAAGAATAGGATATTTCAGGTTCAGGTTGGAGCAACAATGTCAGATGTATTCAATCAAGAAGAAGGAGTACCACAAGGAAGTGTTTTAAGTGTAACCTTGTTCGCCTTGGCAATCAATGGGGTTTCTAAAATAATTCCCCCAGATATAACATATACCCTTTTTGTTGATGACCTGTCGATTTCCTTTGCAGCATCAAGGATGGCAGTGGCTGAACGCCACCTTCAGCTCTGCATTGATAATATAGTAAAGTGGGCTGAGGTTAATGGTTTTAGATTTTCTGCTAGTAAAACGGTAACTGTGCACTTTTGTCGTATAAGGGGAATCCACCCTGATCCAGATCTATTCATTCATAGGCAGAGAATTCCATGTGTTGGTGAAACAAGGTTTCTTGGTTTGATTTTTGAAAGAAAGCTGACCTGGATTCCACATCTGAAATATGTTAAGGCAAAATGCTTGAAAGCAATGAATTTGCTGAAAGTACTGTCTCACACTTCGTGGGGTGAAGACCGAGCTCAGATGTTGAAATTATATAAAGCCTTGGTCTTTTCAAAATTAAGTTATGGGTGTGAGGTGTACACTTCAGCGAAGCCAAATAGCCTTAAAATGCTCAATTCTATTCATCATGGAGGAATACGGTTGTGTACAGGAGCATTTAAATCATCTCCCACCGAGAGCATGCTTGTAGATGCTGATGAGGTGCCACTGGATCTTCATTACAAGCGTCTGCTGGTATAGATTCCAGAGGCTGCCTAAGTCTTTAACCAGCATTTGTATGAGAAATGAAAGGCATTGGCAGTTTTATGAAAGTCACCCAAAGCAACCTCATCCATTCGCTTTTAGAGTAAATTTTATTGTCTGTGAATTAAATATGCCAAGAATCGAGATTTTACCAGCAAAATATTCAGTTAGTCCCCCCTGGAACTTTCCAGAGGTAAAATTCTGTAGATATTTCAATTTTACCAAAACAGAATTGTCCAGTGAGGCCATGCGGTCAATATATTTAGAACACTCTTTGCAACATGATAACTCCACTGCAGTTTTCATGGATGGCTCAAAGTCAGATGCTGGCGTCGGCTTTTGTGTAGCCTTCCCTGATGTAGACAGAAGCGGCAGGTTATCATCTGTTGCATCGATTTTTACAGCAGAATTATATGCAATTTTAAAGGCTTTAAAGGAAGTTTTAATTCTGAATGAAAATAATTTTATTATATATTGTGACTCTAGAAGTGTTCTTCAGTCGCTGGACTCTTTTAACCCTTTAAACCCTCTGATTTTTTATATATTGGAATGGCTGCTTTTACTAAAAAGAAGAGGGAAAGAAACAAAGTTCTGTTGAGTGCCTTCCCATGTTGGGGTGGCTGGGAATGAGAAAGCTGACCAACTTGCAAAGTCTGCGGTCAACTCCCCAGAACTCACAAGATGCCTACTACCATATCGGGATTTGTATCCTCTGGTGGGTCAGAGAATTAAAAAATATTGGCAGTCCCAGTGGGAGGATATTTTAACTAATAAAAAAGATGCGTAGTATCACGTCATCAGTGTCTCCTTGGTCATATCCGTATATGCCAAGGAGACAAGAAACGATGTTGTGCAGATTGAGGATTGGACATACAAGACTCACTCATGGGTTCTTGATGTCTCGTGAAAATCCTCCGTTTTGCGATGATTGTACTGTGCCCCTGACTGTGAGACATTTGCTAGTTGAATGTCCCAGACTTGGGAATTTGAGACATAAGTTCCTGTCTTGGGGATGTGATAGAGGAGGTAATTTTATCCTATCTACAATTCTTGGAAAGGATTGTAATATAGAGCAGTTATATATCTTTATGAGGGAGGCTGGCCTCCTCAACCAAATTTAAATTATGCATTGATTGTCTATGTAAGAACTTATATATAAGAACAAAAATTTTACATACATATATTTATAGATATATCATATTTTTATATGAAATTTATCTAAAATTTAATTTTTTCTATTTAATTTATTTCTGTGTCAATTACCCAGATGTTGTGACGCCAGACTTAATAGACACAATCAATCAACAAACAAACAAACAAACTCTCTCACACACACATAATATGTATACATATATATATATATATATATATATATATATATATATATATGTGTGTGTGGGTGTGTGTGTGTGTGTATATATATAAGCTGTCTGTACTGTACTCCAACATTTAAATTAAGCAACTTGTTCCATCATTAAACTCACAGACCTCCTCTTCCTCCCCTCTGCATTTGTCCTGGCTTGCGTTTTTTTTATTTGTTTCCGCTTAGTTTAACACTGTCACTCCTCTGTGTCGGTCTGTAATGTATTGTTCTGTAGCTCTTTACACTTCACATTTAAGCTTACAGTTAATTTTAATGTTATATATTTTGTAAATTTTGTAAGAATGCTGTTCAGCTTTTTCAATTCTTAATTTTTAGTTATGGTGTTACAATTTTGCAATGAATTTTATGTTTCATTTTAACAGCCTTGATGATGTATAATTAAATGGATCATTCCGAAACGTTGGAATAAAGACAAATTGTACATCCATGTGCCTCCTTCCCTTTACGATGATTTTTGTCATGGACTGACTCCTGCCTTCTTACACTGAGCTCTCTCTCTCTCTCTCTCTTTAATATATATATATATATATATATATATATATATATATATATATATATATATATATATATACTATATATGTGTGTGTGTGTGCGCTTACATGAAAATATATGTGTATATGGGTGCGCGCGTACACACGTGAGGATATAATATGTCTTCTGATTGCTTGATTTCTTACGAAGACGAATATTGTTTGTTCATTACTGCTGGTTTAAAATACTTTGAGCTTGATGTTTTCAAAAGAAAGAACGAAAAGAAACTAATTTTACAGATCTACAAATTAGCAAGCTCAATTTCTCAGACATCATCTGAGAATGCAACAAGTTACAAAGGGCGACTCAACTACAAGTGGCTCTCTCTCTCTCTCTCTCTCTCTCTCTCTCTCTCTCTCTCTCTCTTGTTACATGGCACGAGTACAAAAAAATAAGTTATTCCCATTATATTGAAGACGCTACCGAAATTGGCATTTCGACTGACTTACTGAATGAGCTTACATTCATAATTGAATCGGCTTCTTGAAAACTGTTAAATCTCTGAAGTTTTATTTATCAAAGATTAAACAGTTCGAAGTAAAAGAGACATTAAATAAGATTAAAGAAAGGTAGAATGAGAAGACACTGAAATTAGCACCCACTAACAATTTTTCCTTGCTTGGCATCCCACCCTGGCCATTAACGTGATGTGTCAATAAAGTTCTTGAACCAAAGACAAAAGTGACGTCAAACAAAGCTCTTGAAACAAAAGTGAGGAATTCGCTTCCTTGTATCACAAGAATGACATTTAAACACGTTTTACCGATAAAATTAGGATCTACAATGAAACGGTTCTTGCGACTACTATCCAGGGCCTTAACAAACCAGATAAATAGAAGCTTTATTATAAGTGCTAGGCATTTTACGCTTAACACTATCGAATGGAATCTCAAAATTTAGGCCAAAGTCCAAGCGCTGGGACCCATGAGGCTATTCAGCACTGAACAGGAAACCGAATAAAAAGGTTTGAAAGGTGTAACAGGAGTAAAACCTCGCACTATGAATCAATTGTTAGGGGAGGGTCGGAAGTAAGATGAATGAGAGGGTATAAGAACGGAGGTACAGAACAGTAAAATTGATAGACCGAAGGGAAGCTGCAAAAACCCTAATTATGCCTACAGTGTACCGCGTGAGGTGCACTGACGGCACTAACGCACCTACAGGGACATTATCGAGGACTAATATTTCTTGGGGGTCGTTATCTTTAAGATATTTACAGTCTTTTGTTTGATTTTAGGGTAACAGCCATAGGGGTTGTACTAAACACGCCGCAGAGGTGGATACATAGCTACCAGGTTAAAACCCTTAAGGTCACTTTCTAGAAAAGATCCAGAAAAGCAAACAGATACATCGAGGCAGACAACCAGTCTCCCAGCAAACAGTTTCTCTTGCAAGCAAACCACGTTTTCTAAATCATGAGCCAAGATACTCAAGTTCAACCACTGTTCACATATATTCATGGTGTGAACATCAATCCCAGAAACATTTCAACATAGTTCTTTCTCTATACGCCCCACCGCGGGAAAATGTTGCCAATTCGTTAGTTTTAACAACACGAAATAGTTTCTCGAAAACTCAGAGAGGACTACGAGTATTCAACTCCGTATGCTGTAGGCCATGTGAGCATCTCCTGTGACATAATTCGGAGCGTGAGAATAATGACCGATACAACGCCCGACAACGAGCACTATAAAAATTAATGTGACAGAACCTTCCAGAGCCATACGCATCTGCCCAGATGCACTCATCAATCATAATTACTATGTGAATGCAGAGAGTGAATGCTGAATACCCTCAACAGCCTATAAGCAGGAAATAACGTTACTGAGAGACAGAGAGGCAGACAGAGAGAGAGAGAGTTATGTCGCATCTGGGTTATACAATACTCTGTCTGGTCTACGCGTTAGGATTGGAAATTATACAGATGTATATTGGTTTTCGCTGTGTTTAGTTTTGCTTCACATAATCCATATTATTATCGTTAGTTTTGGTAACGCGCGCACGCACACCTACACAGACATAAATATTTATACATAAACACATAAAAATATATGTGGTGTGTGTGTGTGTTTGTTTGGTTGTTCACAAGAAATAAATTATTATAAATAAATTATAATTAAATAATATATATATATGTATATATATATATATATATATATATATATATGAATAACTTGATCACGAAATACATAAAACGTGATGCTATGTCTAAATAAAGGTAATGCCACGGAGGAAGGAAAATGAAAAGACGAGAACTGCCGAGATCTTTCGGTCTTAACGACCTTTACTTAAGGCAAGACTTTAGCCTTAAGTAAAGGGTCGTTAAGACCGAAAAACCTCGGCAGCTCTCGTCTTTTCACTTTCCTCCGTGGCGTTACCTTTATATATACATATATATATATATTATATATATATATATATATATATTATATATCTATATATATATATATATATAATATATAGGGTTCATAGGAGAAAGCTTGTTTCAAAAAAAAGATCCACACAGGAAATTTTGCCAATTCTAATCACAAAAGTAGTATAAGCCTCAATTCAGCTTAGAATGCATCACAAAATCAGGTATCGTTTCAAGGGTTATATATTAGTAGCTTCTGTAATAACGGAGATTCACGGTGGAATCTTATTACGAACTCCTTAGGCTTAGGGCTTTGCCGAAAGCTAATCGACTCCTTCTTGTATATGTAATGTTCCTGTGTTTGAAAGGGAGTACAAAAACTCTTGGAAAATATCAGTCTTTTGCTCGCATCTTGTTTAATTTAAATGAGTATTTCTGTGTTCACTGTGCCCCTTGTTTACAGCTTTTCACACGTATATATACATACATATATATATTTAAATGTACATATACATGCCTTATACATATATGCATATATACTGTGAGTGCATATATATACGTTTATTTATAAATATATGCATATATGTGTACATACATATATATATATATATATATATATATATATATATATATATATATACATGAATATGCATATATATATATATATATATATATATATATATATATACATATCGAGCTACAATGTCCTTTAATATCTAATTCTCTCTACCTCGGAATTAATATATTTTCATATATGCTTAACCGAAGGGGAATTTTTTCTCGATAATAGACTTGCCTGGACCAGGGCGCGAACCCATGGATCCTTTCAAATCCAGGAACGTCAGTGAAGCTTTTACCTACTACACCACTGCGTTCCTGGATTTGAAAGGATCCATGGGTTCGCGCCCTGGTCCAGGCAAGTCTATTATCGAGAAAAAATTCCCCTTCGGTTAAGCATATATGAAAATATATTAATTCCGAGGTAGAGCGAATTAGATATTAAAGGACATTGTAGCTCGATATATGTAGCCCTATATGAATCACGGAAATGTGATATGACTTATATATATATAACATATATATATATATATATATATCTTAAAATATATATATATATGATATACTATATACATATATATAAGCAGGGTCACATCGAATAAGAGAAAACGTTCGTTTAGATGAAACAAGGCGAAACAACATGGAGGAAGATGACCTTGCTCACCGTTACTCCTACAATCACGTGCCAGTGCCACGGGCCCCACCTTCGTTTGGCCCCGTGGGAAGAAGACCATCGCTTGGGATCTGGGCTCGAAAGGTGTTGGTTGATGGTTGCGGGGCAGCTTGAATAATACAGGGTGTACATAAAGTCCCAGTACCATTCTGAGCAATAAATACTTGTAATGGTACTGGGACTTTATGGACACCCCGTACATTGGGGGCTCCAAGGACGGGATGCCCAGGACGGTAGGAAACGGAATGAATGTGGTAGTGGAGGGATCGAGAACATCACGTGACTCCTGTTAACTGACTTCGTGATCAACGTTGTTGTTGTTGTCTATGACGTCACACGGCTCCACATTACTCGTTAGGCGATACTGGTCATTCGAAGTATACGGAACTTGATGGATAACAACTTGGAAAGGTAATAACAAAATATTGGCACACTGATCAAAGGTAAACCGACAAGCACCTCTACACAAAATCGTCGGCACGATATAAAAATATATCTGAGTGCAAACAATCTTCAAAGGTTTAAACCTGGACTGTAATAAAAAAAATCAAAATAGATAAAGCTAAAAGCCGACAACAAAAAATTAAAGGAATAAAACGAGTAAATTCAGCAAATGCAAGAATGTTTTGTATTTGCTGAATTTATTTTTCGTCCTTTTTTTTACATACAGCAATACAAAAAAAAAAAAAAAAAAATCTGCTTGCACTTCACTCCTGACATGCGGCCAAATTTATCCTAAACAAGATAAGTTGTGAGTGCCGACTCTTACAAAATCATCAGGCCCTGAGAACAGGAACCAGTGGTGTAGGAAAATGACAACACAACCACATCTGCATATATTGCTCTGACTGCATTAAGTTACAACAGTCCGTTAACAGCGCACTTGTTTTCATTTTTTGGTTTATTTGTTTTGGAAACTGGCTTTCTAATGGTACGGGCGATTCATTTTATCTAATAAGGGCAAACATGAAAAAATTAAGAAAGATAGATTCAAGCAAAACAATTCTCGTAATACTTCCCTCCGTTAACAAGGAAAGAACTTTAGTTGAAACAGAAAAAAACTAGGACACTAAAAGAGATAAAAGAGAGAGGACAAAATGTTTCCTACCTGAATAGACATGGACCGTTGTTGGGTCTATAAGTTAATTTGAAATTGTTAACTGAATAAACACTGTCACATGAAATCATGTTAATCTGGTAAATTCGGAGCTTCCCTTTTATTAAGTGACCCATCCCCACATTATAATATTGAAGATTTAGATGATAATAACATACATGAGAATTATAAAAAAGGTGAAAAAGTACAAACTCTGTTATAGAAATAAAAATAAAATTTTGAGAAAAAAAAAACAATAGTAATCTTAATTAATCATAATAATAATGGATTCTGTATTTCCTGAAAGAACAGGCGACTGCTGTCCATTTCATAATTTCTACTTATATACTGAATGATATGCTGAAGAAAATATATCACACTATGATACGACAAAAATACTTCACGCTGAGTTATATACTACTGAGTTCTAAATAAAATGCATGCAT
>NC_061110.1:83227654-83355154 GCF_015104395.2 Macrobrachium nipponense | reverse complement strand
ATCTGGCACTGCCAGTACTGTAGAGGTGGGTCTCGATTTGGGGGAGAGGGTATGATTGAGGCTCTGTGACTGCATGTAATTTGAGGTATTTGATGCAGAGCCGCTCTCCTCCATCTTCTTTAGGGACTAGGATGACTAGGGAGGACCAATCACTCATACTTTTCTCAATGAGGCCCAGTTCCAAAGTGGCTTTCACCTGCTCCTCAATCCTCCTAGCCTTGTTGGGTTCACCCTGTAGTACCACTGGGATATTACCCTGACACCCTTTTGCACTCACACAGTGCACTCCATCACTTGGGTCTTGGGTCACCTCTGGTGAGTCCATGAGCAGGCCCTCAATTGCACTGTGGGAATGACCTCGGTGGATCCATCGATCCAGTAGGTCGTCAACCACGTCTAAAGACACTATGAACACGTCCTTCATATTTAGCCAGTCAGGCAAGTACCCTGGGTGTGAGATTGTTTGAACCACTTTTGGAGTGGTGTACTGAGGTAAGATCTAAAATTGGCTGAGATGTAGCCCATATGACCTCAATTCCAGCATGTGATGAAATCCCCCCTAGGACCATGGTAGCATGCAGGTTTATCGTCCTTCGCTCCACTTGCAGGGGGAGGTTTTTCTGTCGGCATCCCAGTTTGTTTTGCTAGTTTGTTTGTATGGTGTTTTTACATTGCATTGAACCAGATGTTATTCAGCAACAGGACCAACGTCTTTATGTGACTTCCGAACCACATCGAGAGTGAGCTTTTATCACCAGAAATATACATCTGTAACGCCTCAGTGGAATGCCCGAGAATCGAACTCGCGGCCACCGAGGTGGCAGGCCAAGACCATACCGATCACGCCACCGAGGCGCTGCATCCCAGTTTGGGAGAGGTTGCGGGCCGTCTACGTAGGGTCTGCCTTTGTGTGGCCCTTCTCTGCTGAGTGCCCTGGTTTATGGCAGCGCCCACACACTGGCTTCTCTTGGGGGATGTCTAGGACACTGGTGTGATTAGGAGTTAGCAGTAGAGGGGGCCAGAGGGGCGGATTTTCTTCCCATAGGAACCGAGTTGCGGATGGTGGGTATCGTAAGTGTCGGCCCAATGACAGCATTCTGCAATGGTCTTGGGTTCCTTGTCCACCAGGTGGGTGGCAAGGTCAAGAAGGGCATATGGAAGAAATCCTCCAACTGGAATAGCTCGAGGATCTCCTCCGCAGAAGAGGACTTGGAGGCATCAAGCCATCTGCAAAGCGCTGAAGTCTTCTTGGCCACCCACTCTGACCAAGTCTGGCCGGCATCCTAAGGTAAACCTCTCCATCTCTGCCTCCATCAGTCCAGGGTTATTTCAAAAGCTTTTATTATCACAGCCCAGACTAAGGTGAGGTTACCTTGATCATCCTCAGTAATAGTATTAAATGCTGTGATAACATTGCCTTCTAAGTGCCGGCCAAAAATTAGAGCCATTTCACTGGGAACAGGCTGGTCGGCTTTTAGCACTTGCTCGACCATGGTTGAGCCAGGCTTAAGGTCCAGCCTCATCCCATTTTTTATGAGAGATCCTTCACTGCTGAGCAAGGAATGTGGAGCAGGGATCACTGGGAGGTGCATGCCCTGGGCTGCCAGAACACGTTGATGCTCCCTTTCCTTCTCCCTTTCTGCTCTCTCCTTCTTCTCTTCACTCTCCTCCTCTCTTTCTGCACTCTTGGCTTCTTCTCCCTTCTCTTGGGCTAGTCGTTCTTTCTCCCTCCCTTCTCTCTCCTTCTTTTCAGCTCTTTCTGCATCTTTCTCTGCCTCCCTTTCTGCTTTGGCAAAGTCAACTCTCTCTTAGACCCATTCCTGCAGGGCTTGTCCTGTTAGCTCCATTTCCTTGCCAATGGCCACTTAGTACTTAAAATCTTCAGTTTGCTAGGATCTGGTAGCCATGTTGGAGGTGCAAAGTGCGTGTGCCACAAGGTTGTTTCAGATTACCATGCAGTCTGAGATTTTAAATATGGCGGCTGGTTATCCTCAACTGGCGATATAGGTGGACTTTCTCTTCCAGCTGACAAATCTGCAAATAGAGGCACCAGCAGTCAAATGAACAAAGCGCAATTAAGGCATTAATTCCTTAAAGGAAGTGGTGAGTGTGAGAGAGAAAGAGAGAGGGGCAAATTCGCCTGTATCTTTATTATAAATGAAAAATAAAATTATCTGCTTTCTTCTGGACTTCCTATCATTATGTTAATTGGAAGAAGAGATGGCATAATGTGAGTGTCCCTCATTACAATATAAATATATTTATACATATGTGTGCGTGTGCTCAATACGTAACAGTATACACAAACTGGGAATCCGAAATTGACCTCCCAGATACAAACCATAATTCGGAATGTCGCCAATACTCTGTCAGATCAATATAGGAAAATGTTTTGCAGGTTAAATTGAGCGATTGCAGAAATTAAGCTTCTGGTGGACTAGATACGTCCAATATCTTGGTAGTTGTGTTTCCGTGTATATATATATATATATATATATATATATATATATATATATATATATATATATATATATATATATATATACTTACATGACCCTAGATGTAGGTCATTTGTGGGTTCGATCTACTCAGCAAAACACGATAGGAGTTAGTTTAAATGCACGGTGTAAATGAAACACAAAAGCCAGAATCGAGGGAAACGTTTAACAAAGTATATTCTCTTAAGTTACAAAGGGCGCCCCTTCATTTATGACCAACCTACGTTAAAAAGGTACACTCGGACAACGGCTTGCCATTTTGGCTCCTCTCTATGGCCTCCGGGAAACGACTGTGACACCTTCCGGACCCTCCCGACATGGCATCAGCTATGCCAGATGGTGATAGGTCGTTCTGACCCCATAGACCTGAAGAGCCAATAAGGAAGGGATATAGGGATCGGTCTCTGGCATTCCAAAGGCACAACATCACGTAACGACTTTTTCCTACAGTACCGGCAACTACTTTTGTCCGTTATTCCAGTTCACAACGGAGCATATTCTTAGCTAACTCACGAAGAGTTAAAGCATATTCTTAGCCAACTCACAGAGTTAAAGCATATTCTTAGCTAACTCACAAAGAGTTAAAGCATATTCTTAGCCAACTCACAGAGTTAAAGCATATTCTTAGCTAACTCACAAAGAGTTAAAGCATATTCTTAGCCAACTCACAGAGTTAAACCATATTCTTAGCTAACTCACAAAGAGTTAAAGCACATTCTTAGCTAACTCAGAAAGAGTTAATGTATTTTTGGATAGAAGTGGTTACAACTGCTCGTGACCAGTTCATACATACCTTACCATAATGGGCATTATGTCTGTCCGTCCGTCTGTCATTCAATCACGGCCAAACGGCTGGTCCGATGGGCATGAAACTGGGCAGGGTTAAAGTGGGGGGTGGCAGGACAATTGCGTCCAAGACATTTGCGTACTGGACTTTTGCGTCCCTGGACATTTGCGTCCTTTGACATTTGTGTCCCTGGACATTTATGGAATATTCTTTTGGAATAGTTGATTATCAAACCTTATTGTATGTAAAAGCATTTAATAACTCTGAAAGAAAAGAGTAGGTAACGATACATCTTTAGAAAAGGAATAAACGAAAAGAGTTTAAAATTTATAAGTTTACTTTTTCAAGATTTAAAAATCATTGTAGGTTAAAAAATACATCAAAATATATAATGTCGAAACGGATACGGATTAAAAGTATTAAAAATATTTCAAGATTTAAATAAAAATCATTGTTCTTCAAAAATATCCCAAAGCTATGAATGTTGTGAGGGATTCCCTTCAAGAAATCTATCTTGTTTTCCGGAGTATACTTTTCTTTTAACGACATGATTCTCTTGGTTGCTGTTTTATTTTTTTGACTTACTAGAACTCCACTTTGAAAGTCACATTTTCTTTAAGGCAATAGCTTCCTCCTTTTTCAATGCATCGATCAGTTTCCAAATAGAGGGATGTTGACACGATAAAGAATATTGTAAGGCACTGTACAATCTCTCTAAGCTGTTATTAGATCTAGGCAACTGATTTATACCTCTTCCTCGAACATTCCAAGACTCGATAGAAAATGTTGGTTCCATCCTTATCCCTCTTCGGCCTCTTGCTTGGCCAATGTATGTCATTTCAAAATAAGCGGTATATTCTGGTGGCAAATCACAGTCATCGGACAATTCAATAAAACCTTCGACAACGTAAATTAAAGGAAGAAACGCTAATGCGGAAAAACATCTAATCTTCAAATTGAATACCCCATCTTCTCTATACCGTTGTCTTAGCCCTAGGTCACATATTTTCTTAAAAATAGACTGAGATAATTGAGAGAGACATGAACTTATTGTTACTTCCGGAAACTTTTCTACAAAAGCTTTCTGAGTTCCCAAAGATCTTGGATTAAGTTGCGGTTTGAGTTGCAACGAATATGTGAATAGACGAACTTGTTTCTTTTGCCCTACCCGAAAGCAGGGCAAAAATTCTGGGAATACTAAATGTACCTTCTTGAATATGGATACAATATAGCTGATATAATATAATATATTGATGGACTTACTTTAAAGGTACAACCATCTGCTGCCCAGTTAGGAAAACTTGCCCAATCGTTTAAGCCATCTTCCGCCGCAAATATCAGTATTCTATTACCGTCATCGATGCCAGAATCAAATGCAAGGAACTTCTCTCCAGTTGCAAGATAACAGCGGGATTCCGGTATCTCAAAGTTATTCCTTTGCTGTGGAATTGGTGGTCCATTTTGAGCCTTTTGTCTCAATCGACTTTTCTTCCCATTGATGATAAAAGTGGCATGTGGAGAATTGTAAACTGATCTTCCTTAGCGATCGTTGCTCCAATAACACTTCTTGCTGGTTCGCATGTTGGTTGAAACTGGAGGAGTTTTTAACTTCTTGTGCTCTAACTTTAGCAGCTGAAGATCCGTGGTTGTGCTCATTACATCGTACTGTGACGGAGTCGTTCACTGTAGTATTCTTGCTTTGCAAGATCGCTGTACACATCACCAGTACGTTTCTGTTTCATCTGCATTTTTCTTATGGTAGCTGTAATTTTGCTCCTCAACGAATATTTTTACACCAGTGTTAGATTTTCTTAAACTTAGCCATGAGCCTTGCTTAAATCTTTGAATTATAAAATCTAGGATGTAGCAGATATTTGCAGTTCGCACTGCTCGAGTTAACTAAATTTTCTTTGTTAATTTTCTATTTGCTTTCAAAAAGAATATATATACCTTTTGTTAAATTTTATTTCCTTTTCTAGAGCTACTAAATGTGTTTGTGTACAGTTATGGTAATTACCTATTTGCTTGTCTAGAGCTATGGAATACATTGGTGTTCAGTTAACTATAATAAGCAATAGTTTGAAAGGATACTATCGAAAAAAATAAGTGCAGATCTGTTAAATGCGTTGATGTGCAATTAGTTATAACAAGCAACTGTTGAAAAATATGTTCTTGAAAATAAAAAGCGTACTGAAAAGTAAAATCAAAACATTTGTTTATTTCTAAAAAATGCATTTTACTGGGGACGCATATTTCCAGGGAGGCAAATGTCCAGGGACGCAAATGTACAGTACGCATATGTCCTAGAACCATACAGAAATTCGAAATCATATTATTTACTATGTATACCGAAAATTAGGGATGATAGATTCGTAATGTTACTACGTCTACGGGCTGAACCAGCCCTGTTTCGGGAAAGGCGTCCCTCCCCCCTCCGGTGCCTTTGGTGCCTTTTGTTGCTTGAAACCCTATTGTAAACCATCTTAGGGGTCCCCACTATAGCATACATACTAAATATGACTTACTATCGAATACTGTGGGGGGTAAGACATCAATGGCACCAAAAGGGCTCGGGGTTGACCAGGGTGTGACAGAGAGAGAGACAGAGAGCGAGAGGAAGGGTAGAGGGGGGTGTTAGGGAGAAGAAAAAGGGTAAGAAACAGAGAAGGTTGGAGAGAGAGAATTTATCAGGTGCCATCCAGTTACTCCAGGTAGGTCAGTGGAGTAATTTCTGGATAAAAGGGACAGTCAGCACAAGTCGGTGCAATGAAGCTTCTTTGATTCTTTAGAGTTTTTCCCCCGACAATGCCAGGTTGGTCTGCTAGTTCACAGAAATAGAGAGAGAGAGAAATCCTACGAATGGTGTGGACCCCTCAACACTCACGTCTGTTTTTCAGCTTTCTTCTTCTGCTAAACAGAGAAGCAAAAGTGACCCAATTAGTAGTAGTTATTAATATGACTGAAACCACAAATGTTAGACTGTATTAAGATCCCAAATTAGAGCTATATCTGTTCGCTGCGGTAGTGGGTCGAGCTAAATATTACACGACTTCCCACTCACGCAATTGCAGCTTAATATTAGGAAAATGAGGCAAGGAAATTGGGTAATATTATGTAACCTGATGTCAAAGAAGCAAATATCTTATATGGCTGCACTGCACGACCCATTAAAGGAAAGATTGTCTGTTTGTATGGTGCTTTTACGTCGCATATTAAAGGAAAGATGATCATATGCAGAGTGAAAAATGTACTAACGTAGTGTAGTGGACACTTAAGTGATATACAAGATGGTATTTTTGGGTGGAAAATTGTATGACGTCTCAAAAGGGTGTTTACAATTTTATCTGAGCGAGCTTTCATCATGATCGCGCAATTGTTCTACATTTCTCTGAAGGTCATACCTCCAGATCACTGTCAGAAGGCTCTCCAAGGACGCAGAATTATTAGAAAAAGCCACTCCGTAGATGGGTTGTGCCGTTGGTGTACCTCACGCGGTGCACTGTAGGTATTACTTAAGGTTCTTTGCAGCGTCCCTTCGTCCCTTAGCTGCAACCTCTTTCATTCCTTATACTGTGTACCTCCGCTCGTATTCTTTCTTCAACCTTACTTTCCACCCTCTTCTAACAACTGATTCAGAGTGCAACTGCGAGGCTTTCCCCTGTTACACCTCTCAGTTCTTTTTACTGTCAATTTCCTTTTCAGCGCTGAATGACCTCATAGGTCCCAGCGCTTGGCCTTTAGCCTAGATTTTATATTCCAATCCCTGTTGCAGCACCAAAAGCCAGTAAATGGATTACACTGTGGTGGGAGATGTGACCATCCAGCTCTCTGAAATCCAACTCCCATTGCCAACCGAATGAGTATGGGCTGCTCAAGAGCAAGAGCCCGTGCTGGCATAAGGCCAGGTTAAACCAAAGGGAGAACAGGCAAACAAGAACCAACGAGCATGGGGGAAAGCAGACAACCTAAACTTTACATCTGCGTGGCCAGCAGCTCTTAAAGAATATATGTAAAAAAACTATACTTATTATTAAAGACTGCAAATTAACGTGAACCTCTAATTATAAGAGTCACTCGACTGGTTTTAAGCGAATCCAACGAAAAATGCCACCAAGATGATATAAAGAAAGATGATATAAAGAAAGATGATATAAAGAGTGGAACAAAAATATGAGGAACCTGTGACGCTGCTGCTGATGGTACCAGTTACACGCTCAGGTGGGCACGATTGCATCATCATTGAATCTGATCGTGCACAAATTATCGTTAGCTGTTTTTTCAATCTTTTGCTTAGATGTGTATTTGTGTGTGTGTGTCATGAATCGAAGCGCCCAGTCAAAAATGTACCTGGTGTTTATGGGATAAATCTAGAATTAGCAGGTAATCATTGGAGAAACCTTAGGAATTTTTAAACAATCACTTCTGTTGAGAAGACAGAATATGTGCAACACACGCACTTCATACAAACACAAACATATTTTATACCAACACACACACACATATATATATATATATATATATATATATATATATATATATATATATATATATATATATATATATATATATATATATATATACTTAAATCCACGGTAGAAAGGTAAGTGAAACAGGGACTTGGAACAAGTATTTTCGTAGCATATTCTACATTTTCAAGTTCACACTGATTATAAAAGAAGTTGACAGGCCTTTATATACAAAAACAAAAAAGAGGGGACGGGGTTACAGTTTGTTAATCTGGGCGGAAAGTTCTTTAAGCAAAAGAGAAAAGGAAAGAGGATGAAGGTATAATCCTGGATGGAGATTTAAACTCCTTTTTGACGTGGCTTCGATTAAGATGGACTGCAAAAGATTCCTTTTTCGGTGATCTTTGACTATGATTATCGAGAAATTCTCAGATCATCGAGAAATTCTCCCAGTTCATAGCATGGACCGTCTTGAGCCAATGATCCGCAATGCCATTATTTGTTAATTAATCCTCTTGAAATGGCGTATTTGTGCTGAGAGCATCTTAACTTTAGGTCCTCGGAGGTCTGCCCAATATAAATCTTGTTACATTCTCTACAAGGAATATTGTATACAATATTATTTGAATTCAAGCAATATTTTATGTAATAAAACCAAAGTAAGCAAGTGTATTTGGAGAAAATTCCGGTTTCTTAGACTACAATGTACTCCCATCTTTTATTAGTAAGTTAATGTAAAATAGATCCCATTTTTGGAAGGCTATCTTATATTAGGTATATAGACCCTATAATTAACTCACGATTTCAATCCTCGGGCTTCTTTTGACTATAGTAAATCTGCATTCCACGCAATTTCTCGTCGACGGATTGCTTTTGTTCGTAGGTCAACCCGACCTGTTTGTTGTCAGCGCAGGTCTTACGAGTGGCCATTAAATTGATCTCCCGAGCTCTGAGGCAAATCATGTTCCCCTGTGACGAAGCTGCTTTGTTTTTTGCTTCTGTGTATTTCTTGGACGAAATCTTGGTTTCAAATTGACTCTCGATCTTTCGAGCATACAAGTTATTTTCTGTTCACTACGGTGGTTATATTTTTAGAGAGCTGAGTTCGTAAGGTGACTTTCCAGACTGAAGTGATGTTGTTAAGATTCTCTCTCTTTCTCTCGTCCTACGTGGAGTAAAATTTGGTATAAATTTGCAACAATGACGTTTTCGATATTTTTGCACATTTCTATGGCTCTCTTTTCTTATAGCTTCCTGATGATCACAATCTATCATCAATCTTTTATTCTTTCGTTATGGTCATGATCATCCTGTGAAAATACTTTCCCTTCCATTCAGCTTTTATCATATTTCTTGTGTCGTTCCTCTTTTATTGATATTTATATGTGGGCGCTTAAGTACATTATCTTGTTATGGAAACCTTCTCTGGCCAAATATATTGAACAGATCAGTGCCGAGTTTAAAATGTCCTTCATGTCATTATATTGATGTTATTCGTCAGTGTGGATAATTTATTCAGTAATTTAGCAAATTAAACCTTAAAAGGTCTAATGTGTATTTATGAACTGTCCCAAGGGACTGATCATATGGTCTTACATGCCATATTCCTAGTCTCAATCTCTTCTTATAAAATTCTTCCCTTTATGTTCCTTAAATAACTTCCTTACTTAATTCCATTGATGACATTTTCACAGCTTTCTCTTCAACTTGAACTTATATCTGGCTTAAATTCCACTTCCAAAAGGAAGTGATCAGTTATACCCCCAGCCATTTCTCTTCAGGCCAATACATCGATCACGTTTCTCTTACCTCCCATCAACTATCACATAATCTAGCACTCTCATGTACTCACAATTTCTTTCCCAGGTATACTACGGCTATTTCCAACAGTCTAATCAGATCCAACATAATTCCACTAGAGTACTCACTCTCATTTACCGTATTAAACATCATCTCCGTCTTTCTCATTTTCTTTTGCTTTTCAGTGACCTAGAACAACCGCCCTTTCACATTCTCCAAATCCAGCCATGCACAGGTCCAGATTCCAGAAAACATTCATTTTCATTCTCTGGTACAGCTTTTTCCTCGCCTCCATTCAGTCTTATCCTTCGTCTACCCTCGAACTATACCATCCATAAATATCCACCCGCCCTAGGAGCCTTCCTGAAACTACAATTCCAGCGTTACCCCTTCCATAGCTCTACGCCTTTTCGAATACCATAGACACAATCACTTTATTCTCCTCATCCCTGTACACACGCACTGCCTAAACACCTTTGTCTCACTTTATATACTCGATTGTGTGAGGATTACACAGACTGTGACCAATGAATGTAAAGATGAAACACAATTGCTATCCGTGCCTAGATATAGTTCCTTTTGAATCTTCTAGTTATATTGACAAGTTTTCTGAATGCATAGACAGAGAAGTTGTAGCTACTTCAAACCAGTCCACAGTTTCAATTTCAGTGTTTAATTTCATGTGGTGTAAACTGACTTTGAAATCGTTTGCGCCTGCGTATCATTTTCTCTGAAATCTTATAAAATCCCCATTCTCGTCACAACAAGACGCCCTTCTGATATGTACGGCACCATTTGTTATTGATTCTTTAATGACATGTTTTTTTTATCATAATGTAAATTATTTGGAATAAGATATTTGATGCATTTCTGAGTACATCATAATGTCATTCTTCAATTTTCTAATGCTTTTTATTAGTTTTCAGAAAAGAAAAAAAAAAACTATTGTACCGACTTTGTTCGTCCGCACTTTCTTCTTTCCACCCTCAGACCTTAAAAACTACTAAGGCTAGAGCGCTGAAAACTGGTATGTTGATCGTCCACCCTCCAATCATCAAACATACCAAACTGCAGTCTTCTAGCCTCTAGTTTTTATTCTACTTAAGGGTAAAGTTAGCCATAACGCTGTATCTGGCAACGATATAGGCCTGGCCACCATCGGGTCGTGGGCCGAGGCTCATACAGCATTAAACCGAGACTGCCGAAAGATAAATCTATTTTCGGGGTCCTTGATTATATTCTGTGGCGACTGTACAGAAAGCCCAATTGCGCCGAAGTTTTTACTTGTTTTTCCTGAATATGCAAGACTACTTAATAAACACTAAATCTACAGAACGAATAGCATCTACGTAGAATTCAGTCAGTAATCCTTCTTTAGTAAAAATATTTCTTAAAAACTTGATGTTGACAGGACAGAAAGCGGTATAAACTTTCGTTGTGTTTATATGCTTGAGCACATCAATGCATTGCAGGACATATATCTGTAACTGAATCAACAATAATGGAATACTAGACTGTGTTCTCTTAATCTTTAAGGTTCAAAGTTAATTACAGTAATCTCTGGTGTTCATCTTCACTCTGTATCTGATTTTGCATCTCACAGTTTATAACACGCCAAGAAAGAGATTGCTCCAGCCTTTTTTATTTACAATAATTACAGACTTCGTGTTTAGGCTGTTTTTATGATCAGGAAGTCTCCTTTTTCGTAAAGATGGTGAACAGCATTTTTCTACTGAGGAAAATAAAAGCAATGTTAAGCAAAGCAAAATATTGTTCATCTTTTTCTATTATTAAGTCACTAATGAACTTATTTCTGCTTATTATTTCATTTATCCAGTGTGAAGAAAGTTCTCAGGAGAAGGAATAACAATTTCCATCTGTATTTCAGATAGTGTCCAGTTAACTGTCAATTTTTCAGCATTGTTGGTCATGTCATTCAACTTAAGTTTTTGCCTCCCGCTATTTTTAATGTGCTTACGTCATAAATCCAACATCAAATTAGAAGTGGAATGTTCTCCAGTTTTGGTGCTTGGGCTCAAGAAACAATTTCCCTTGGCAAATTCTTCAGCATATTGTCAAACGTAGTGATTACCCTGTTGCATAATGTTTTCCTCCGTCTCTGTTCGCTGTTGACGCTTATTGTCTTGATTTAGTTTGCAATACTTTTCACACACACACACACGCCCATTCCCAGCCCTATGTTAACGTTAGAATATTAGATCTTTATTTACTAAAATCATCTCATCTATTTAAGAAAGATATCATCCTTCCATTGATTAAAATAATCAACACATATGAATCATATCATGTTATCTCACTCAAACTGCCGCACACTGCTTGCAATAAGAAAGATAATTTCATATTTTGCCATAGACGTCGCACATTTGTGCTTAATGAGTCGCATGGACCTAACCCTTTAAGTAACTGGGGTATGACACGATTTAGTTCTTTTTTCACCATGTTTCGTTCTTATTCTTATCATTTGTTGTATCTCCCCCTTCTATTAATTTTTTTTACAAAATCATTATTAAATTTTATAACAGGTATTCTAAGGTCCCATGAATATTTGACCGAAATTATGATACTGACCCTTTTTCAAGGTCACAAAAAATGACAGAAAATAATTGTTTTCAAGGTCTGAATATAGATTTCTCCCAACTGAATCAGGTATATTATCTCTTAAATGCTGGATTACCTAACGTGTAAATTCCGATTCCCGTGATTATGGAGAACTTTTAAAATCCAAGGCGACGTTGCCTATACCATTCAACGATCCTCTCCCCTACGCTGAATTTATATTAAAGAAAAAATTGGTTACATTTTAAAAAATGGACCGTACCCTTAGACGACTCTGGCCATATGTCTACGGGCGTTCGCTGAAGATTTCACATTTATATCGTACCAGGAGCATCGATCTCTACATAGTATCTAGGTCACTTCACTTCTTTGATGAACGAAATCCAGAAATCTCACCTAACGTCAGTTTATAATTTCATTTGGTTTGAATGTTACCTAGGTGCTTTTATGCGCAAAATGCAAAAGTGCTTCACTCAGTATCAGATGCGCACTTCTCTTTCACCTGCTCTCGCAGACTTCCTGGCACAACCGGTTTCATCCAGGACTACTGCCCCGTCAGATGCTACATCTCTCAAGTACTCTAAACACATTCACGCTTTGTCCTTCCCATCTCTGAATACCCTATTCATTCCGTTAGGTCTTGCTAACTGCTACATCCTCTGGGCTTCATTTCTCACTCTTTTGTTTTTCTATCGAGAGTATACATTGCCTGGGCATCATACTTCTCAGGAACTGACCATTTCAAAATTTACACACCTGTCAAGAGTTGTGAGAATACTAATGGAATTTTTATCAGTATCCTACAAGAGCAACGAAGTCATCACCGTTTGTCCCAGGGAAAGAGGTTCATCTCTCACTTAGCCTGTTGGGAGGAGCGCATTAATCTGTGAAGCCAGTGAGTGACACTTCCTAGCACACACACACACACACACACACACACACACATATATATATATATATATATATATATATATATATATATATATATATATATATATATTATATATACATATATATATATATATATATATATATATATATACCTACACAGATAAACAGTATAGTATATATTGTATATATGTGTGTTTGTGCGTATACAGATATAAGGTATATAATATATATATATATATATATATATATATATATATATATATATATATATATATACATATGTAAGTGTTTACATAATAAAAATATGGAATGTTAGTCCATATATATAAAAGATTGCTTGCAGGAATGTGATCAGACTAGAGACGCTAAAGATGACGTATACAATAAGTATGTAGGCTAAGTTGACATGCCGTCATCTGTGGTCATTCATTTGTTTGAAACAGTCCAAGCTCCCTGCTTGAGACAACTACCCCGACCTATGATTCAAACGGCCTACGTGATCTGTAGCGTGTCTCATTTGATTGTGTGTTCGTATGAAACTATGTCATTTGTATGTATGTTCATATGTTCGAACTACTGTCTGCTCCTTCATAACTTGTAACAGAGATGGTAGACAGGAGAACAGAGTTAGCTATCGTCATTAGAAGACCTGTACCTCTTTACCTAAGCTTTATCATGTAGAGGAATAGGATTAGCCATCATCATTGGCAGAAGCGATCAAGCTATCGTTATTAGAAGACTTGTACAATCATATCTGATCTTCAGCATGTAAAACTTCAGAAGAATACATATAGTTTTATATTTCGTGTTTTCTACAAGAACCTCCTCACCATGAGTTTAACACATCGTCGTAATAACCAACAAGATAATACCGACTTCGTAAATGATCTACAAACCCCCAGACACTCCATTGAAGATGGAAGTGCAATACCAACCGACTTAGCGTAAGATTATCGCTAGTCTAACATTACCTCATAGGGCGCCTTATCATACAAGGCACAAGCCCTAATATTGGTGGCCAGCGTACCAGACGAACTCTACAACGTCCTACGAAGAAAAACCAGAATAATAAATCATGTATCATAAGAAGTCAACGACGACGGAAGCAGCAGATTCTTCAAGCAACATAGTATCATCGTTAGTGAGCGACTTCAGAAAACAACAAGAACTCTTTAACGACGACGAAAGCAAGAGATTCTTCAAGCAACTTAGTATCATCGTTAGTGAATAACTTCAAGAAACAAAACCAACGTGTCCTTTTTCCTACGACAACGCAAGCTTCGCTCTCATTAGAATCATTCAAGAAAAACATCGTTAGTGAGCGTTTCCGGCACTCCAAGAAACAAACCGAACGCGTCTGCAGCATCGGATCTTTCAAGGGCTCGAATCATCGAAACAACGCGCACGGGGGAAACTGAAGCCAAACCAGGTCATCCGCTAAATAGAGAAGGAGGACCAAGGGCCGTGTGTCGTTATCGGAACACCGTGACTTCCCACAAAAAGCAAGCTAAGTACAATTTTTTATTCGTTTGGAGTAACTTTGAGTGTTTCCTTTGCAGGTCGAATTTCGTTATTCCTGTGGCTGAAGTTACGAGAAATTCTTAATCTTACTTTTCTTTTTTACAGAAATTATCTACATCATTGAGATTTCGCTACTGCGAGCTTTTTATCTTTGAGTGTCTGTTTCCAGAAGTTCTACTGAAATATCATAATCATATACTATGTTAATTTTATCATTTTGGGTGATTATTAATCCCTTACGTAACAAATCATATTAAACAGTGAATATGCGTTTACGCAGTGGACGTCTGTATTTATACAGATGCATGGATAGGGTCGTTAAGCACCTTAGTGATTAGAAAACACACAAAAACAAGTGGAACACCCGTACAAATCTAGATAAATTAGAGGTAACACTATTTCGGGTCATGACAATAAATGCTCCTTTGCAAAGTCCCGATCGCAGTTTTAGCCTTGAGTTTTTTGAGTTATATAAAATATCGAACCTCAATGACTCAACTTAACTTTTAAAATAAGGCTGGATTGCAAGGAATAACATGTCTGTAAAAAACTTTCATCAGGCTAAAAAAAATGCGCTGACCAGGATCCCTCACTATTTCAAATTTTAGCAAAGAATGAAGTACAAACAGTTAATATTGAATGCAGTAGTGATAACTTGTCTTATTAGTAATCGCTCATTCCTAATAAAGTTCGTCATTCATTGCTTTATACGTAACCAGCACATAATGCTAAAAACACACAATACGTTTGCCGATGGTAATAAAGAGAAGGATCTTAATTATTACAAAAAAAAAAAAATAGAAACAGTAGCCCGTTCAGAATCAAACAAGCAAACTCGGTGACTGTGTCACCTAGTCAAGCGGTCAAGGTCAGTCAAAAACTGCCGAAGTGTTCAAAGCATAGCAAATTCCATACAATAAGCGACTCTAGCAGAGTGGGGAAAAGCGATGTTGGTTCATACATACCGATATCTTTTTGAATTAAAAAGGATTTTTCCTATGAAACACACGACCGTATAAAGTAATCAGAGCAGGTTTTCGTTTTTTTTTTTTAATACGTAAGTTATTATAAGTAGTGTGGATAAAGCCCGACTGTACGCGCCGTAAAAATTAGAATATCTTGTTCTTTTATTTCTTTAGTACACGTAATATCCTGTATTTACGGACTCACCGTCTGTTGTTCGAACTTCCCTAATGAGAAGTCCGGATAAGCGAGCGCTTACAGATACCTCTATAGTTATAAAACACATTGATCTGTATCTAGTGTAATTGTAAGATTCATCTAGGGGTATACAAAATATTATCTTACACCCTGCAAAATAAGGCGTGTTTATCAAAGGGAAATCCTATAAACCTTCAAACATATTAAAATCCGTTTGAACAAAAATGAGACAGTTAATCAAATAATAACTTATATAAAGGAACTATACATTTGTCTCATAAATCGTAACATTGTTCAAATGACCCAACAGAATTCTCCCACAACCGCAGTCGCACTTTGCACGCAAAATCTCGAGAAGCATGCACCCTCGAATGTCTTAGTGCGTGTAAAAAGACTTTGCTGGGAAATGAAATTTTAATCCTTCCCGACACTGAAATATAACGATTTCCGCGAACAAAGCCCTAGACACGGTTGACTCGCTGCAAACAAGTTAATATAGTAATCCACAAAAACCTATACATATAAATATCGCATTTCTTTTATTGTTGCTAATTTTTAATCCCGCCCAACCAGTCGTGGATGAATCTCTCTGATAATCTATCTAAAGTAATATCAGTAAAGTCATTCAAGCAGAGGTGATTCAGCAGAAATTTTTTTTTTTTATCTTTTACCTGAATACCAGGAAGTTTCTCCACTAGCGAGTGATCTCTGGGAAAAACGGATGTAATTTAACACAAAATACGGTCTAAGGACAAACATAAAGCTATATACGTACCTTCGTATAGACTCTCACTGCAATTTCAAAATAGAGATAAATGACGAAGTTGAAATATGTTAGTAATAGGAGCCATTAGGAAATCAAATAGCCCATATAATTTTCCCTCAAAACTTCATGCCATAAAAGATCGGACTTGGCGTATCTGCGTAGATTTCTGTCGCTTAAACAAGGAAACGACTCCCGATAGTTTCCAGTGCCAGGTACCGACGACATCTTATCTCTGTTAGGTTAGAATAAATTTTTCACCAGCTTGGACTTACTTAAAAGGCTTTTACCTGATACCATTACCTAAGTGATTGTACCTCATATACCGTTTTCAGCACACTCAGGGGACATTATCAATTTTTACGTATGCCTCCGGCTTACGTTGCGCCCCAATTATAATATAGTGTTTGGAGACTTTTAAGGGATACCCTACATGCTTATATGGTTGATCTTGTAATCTTTTCTAATACCTTAGAAGTACATTCACATAAACTAGAGCTAGTGCTACAGAGACAAAGGCAAATAATCTCAGAGTAAAATATCTAAATGTGAGTTTTTAAAAACCGAACATGTTTATTTAGGTTTTATGTGTCTAGTCAAGGTCTTAAAGTAGTCCATGGTAAGGTGTCGGCTATTCATAACTTTCCGGTACTTATTAACGTAAAAGGGGGATACAGCACTTTTGCGCTTTAGTGGGTATTACAATCGTATGTAAATATGTAACTCTTCAATCATGACAGCTCCTTTAACAGATCTTACGAAGAAGAGCGTAGATTTATTATGGTCTGAAAAGCATCAACAGGCGTTCGATATCTTAAAAGCGGAAAATGCAGCTTACCTAACTTAAAAATCCCTGATTTAAATAAGGAATTTTTTTTTATTGCAACAGACGCCTCAGACCAAGGGGTAAGAGGGATACTACTTCAGTAATATGATAAACAGTTCTTCCCTATAGCTTTTTATTCACGTAAACTAAAGCCCTCTGAAAGTAAATATGCAGTAATAGGCAAGGAAGGGCTAGGTATCTTTAACACTAGTACATTTTAAGTTCATAATCTATGGCTATCCTGATAAAGTCCTTACTGAACATGAGTCCTTTACCGAGTTTTTCAAAGGCTTTAATCACAGTCCAAAAGGAACTCGGTGACAAATGATCATTCAGGTTATTGGAGCCAAGATAAGATATCTATCTGGGAAAGCAATTATCATAGCTGACGCATTATCCCGCAATCCCGCACCATACTGCAAAGAACCATTAATTGGACTAAAAGATATAGAAACATCCGTGCCTATTGTTTAAAACCGTATCTAAGAAGAAAATTCCTTAACCCAAGAGATCGCGAGCATTGAATATCTGGGTCGGAGCGCAGAACTGTTACAAACTGAACAAAGCAAGTGTCAACAGCGATAAGCAAAACAATAAACACCAAACAATAAACACTTCGAAACGGAAACAGGGTCAATGGCTAGGCAAAAACAAAAACATAAACACTCGAGCAGAAACCCTAAAGCAAAAGTATATTTATAGTATGTGTATCAGAATAATGTAATCAAATGTAATGTTCTATGTAGGTCTGTGACGAGGAAAACCGAAAACACAGCAGAGGACTAACGACCAGGTAGTAGTAATAATCTCTCTCATACCAATCGTCATAAACTGGTTGCATTCCGTCATCCAGGGTTCCCTCCTATGTCACAGAAAGCCAAATCACTGTTTTACTGGCCTACAATGCTTACAGATATAAAAAGCACATAACTGATTGTAACACGTGTCATGAAAACAAGGGACACACTAAGACACCTGTCAGTTAAGGGCCTATCCTGTGCCAAATCAATCCTTGAAAGAATATACGTAGAATTATTAACAGAATTACGAGTCTGACAGAGGGAATAAACACTTCTTAGTGTTAATAGTTCCTTGACACGTTATATAGAATTAATAGGCAACTAAAAAACAAACAACCGCAATTGAGTGCGTTAGGAATATTTATGAGTGCTAAATCAGTAAATATGGAATTCGACACATAATAATCTGTGACTCGGGTGGTGTAAATCAATAATAATCTCCTTAACACGTTGTGTGAATTCCTTTCCATTAAGAAAACCAATAATATATTTTATCACCCAGAGTCAATCGGTTTGGTAGAATAACTGATAATTAAATAGGAAGTGTCAATGTCTTACGAGTTACAACTCGTGATATTGGATCCGAACTGGATTATAGCGGTTCTCGCGGTTTTTAAATACCTTTATCATTCATATCTCGTATCTGTAGAAATGATACCGCAAGTAGCCTTATACGGTACGCCGCTAGAACACTCTTCCACATATTCAAGCCAACCATTAATTTATCAAATATATATAAAAAAATATATAAATAAATAAATATAAAAAAATAAAATAAATATGGATACAAGTGGAGTCAATATAATACACTCCGTAAGAAGTCGGAAGGGTTACAAATTATAATAAAAAAAAAAGGAATCACGATAAAATCAATAAGCAAAACGTAACCATAGATTAATTAAATATCCAAATATATATGCGTATATATTTAGCAATGACATATAAGCTAAAAGTTCAAATACATATCCAAAACCTACTGACATATTGTCTGTCCCGGTGATTTATATTCGTAGTCAATGAAAAAAAAAATAATAATAATAATAATAATAAATAAATAAATAAATAAAATAAAATAAAAGAGATTTTAAAGTCAGGAAGTCTAGAAGTGAAAATGTTATCTATGAAATAATCCTATATGAATCTTATACAGGGCTAATAATATATATAGAATTTGTATGGAAACCTTTTTCATATAGTTTGAATAAGGAATATTTAATTTCACATAATTACAATTATGCAGATTTCCAACATGAAACTAATATATTGTTCAATTTTGGTACTGTTTTTTTTCAGACATTCTTTTCGTGTGGGTCGAGTATTAAAAGATAGTAAATTTATCCTAAAGTCGTATTTATTACAGCAAGTAACGTAACTCTTAGCTGGCTGAGAGCAATCTCCTGCCAAGTGACGACGTCATCATTGCCGTATCAGCATTTGTTCCTTTAAACCTCAATAATCTGCTTACACAGGCTTCATCTGTGTGTCGTCTCTGCTTGCTAAAGCAGATTGACTGGTGAAAGGACTGCCTAGCCCGAACTTCTCATGGGCATGGCAGACGTTAGGTACAAGTGTCTATCGGTGTGCGCAATGCAACTTTAGCTAAGGTGTTGCAATCATTTTAAAAATAATAACAAAATAAGCAAATAGAATTTCTATAACAACAAAATGAATTAATTTTTCTGAACCTCATAGACATTTAGAAGTATCAAGATATATATGTGAAATATTTACTTGCAACATTAGCCTATTACAATTCAAGTAAAACATTCATGGGAAAATGTCACATTTTCTTGAAAAACCCAAAGTTTATTTAGAAATTAGTTACATAGTGGGTTTTTTTCGTTGCATCTCCTACCTATTAATAAAGTTTTTTAAATTAACCTCAGAGGATGCGCGCGAGAAAATTGAATATGAAACTTTTGTTAGGGCACATAGGATCAGATTTTATCACAACTTAATTTCAGTTAGCATAGAGAAATACAGAATCATGATTAATCTTCTCTTTGACTCTTATGTTGCCTGGCAATCTTACAAATAGCTCCGTTTCACACTTCTTTGTCTAGTAACTTACTACCAGTAATATCGAATTTTCTTTGGGATTCGTATTGAATATCTGTTTATATTTTATAATTATGGATATTTTTACAGTCCTCATAGACCTGGATAGGTTCACTCATTGTTAATGCCATGGATAAAAAAGTTTGTACAGCGGACTCTTTTGAATTCCAAAATATCAGCGAATTCATGTGGGTTAAGTCTGGTCTAAATGGCTCTCTTCCCTCCCCTGTATTTGGATGTCGTCTGAATTTACTTTGCCCTTGTGACAAGTATAATTTCACTTGCAGGCTGATTAATGGAACCTGGTTACAGTATCCTGCAGTACGAGAGTTTCACATCGCAACTTCAAAAAATCGTTCGTTGCAGCGGACGACTACAGTCAAGTAACAACCGCCTACAATGTGAAAGGAATTTCATGGACTTCTTCGACCGACACCGTATCTCGTTGTTAATCTCGTTTTAATGCGGAATGCTCCGGCGGCTGTCGGAATCGACTACGAAAGGGACATACTTCCGACAATTACGACCCGAAGGATATTCAACTCTACTTTGCTGGCGAAGGACTCGTGCTGGGGATGTTTTTTTTATTCATCGCGAACGTAATCGTGTAGCTTAGGATGCAGAGAATAAGTATGAGCGCAAAAATAGAACGTTGGACCCGCCCAGGCAAATTTTCCCCTTGTTTTAACCCTGTGAAAATAGGCCGTTTCATTGGGCTATAGGTGGTTGTCTGGAACTGTGTAATGGTCGAAAAAGTTGTTCGAACGACGTTAGTTAAAAGTGAAGTAGTATAACCTCGGTCATGTATCCTTTATATATAAGTATCATGTATCCTATATATAAATGATCATAAATAACAGAATCGAAATATATTTTTTGCGTGTACGCACTAGGAATCTATATATAAATGATCATAAATAACGGAATCGAAATATATCTTTGCGTGTACGCAATAGGAATCTATTTAAAGTGCACATATATTAATCATAATTTTATGAATCCATATACATATGTATAAACAAATCAGGTAGCCTATAATCAATCTGTTACCTTTTATCATACCAATATCTGCAGTTATATATGAGTTAGTATATTGATTAATGAATCAGATATATAACAGTTAGCATAAACATTAATAATTTTATCAATTCATATATGAAATTTTTTATCAGTTAAAATATGATTTTTTATCATGTTAATCTTCATTCTATGCAATTGTCAGAGTACATTAGTATTTTCTGTAGCATATGTATCTTAATGAGATGAAGTGAAAAAACTGTATCTTATATATCAGTGATCACTATTATTTACCAATATCATTGTTTTATATTTTACTACTTGAATCAATTCATGTATACCATGAATTTTTATTTACTTATATATATATATATTCACATAGTGTCTGTATCACACTCCTATAAGTCAAATGCAAGTCAAGTTTGAGTAATATTCAGTGGTTGGTTTTGGTAGCTGACCGAGCTGATGTAAGTGTTTACATAATAAAAATATGGAATGTTAGTCCATATATATAAAAGATTGCTTGCAGGAATGTGATCAGACTAGAGACGCTAAAGATGACGTATACAATAAGTATGTAGGCTAAGTTGACATGCCGTCATCTGTGGTCATTCATTTGTTTTGAAACAGTCCAAGCTCCCTGCTTGAGACAACTACCCCGACCTATGATTCAAACGGCCTACGTGATCTGTAGCGTGTCTCATTTGATTGTGTCATTTGTATGTATGTTCATATGTTCGAACTACTGTCTGCTCCTTCATAACTTGTAACAGAGATGGTAGACAGGAGAACAGAGTTAGCTATCGTCATTAGAAGACCTGTACCTCTTTACCTAAGCTTTATCATGTAGAGGAATAGGATTAGCCATCATCATTGGCAGAAGCGATCAAGCTATCGTTATTAGAAGACTTGTACAATCATATCTGATCTTCAGCATGTAAAACTTCAGAAGAATACATATAGTTTTATATTTCGTGTTTTCTACAAGAACCTCCTCACCATGAGTTTAACACATCGTCGTAATAACCAACAAGATAATACCGACTTCGTAAATGATCTACAAACCCCCAGACACTCCATTGAAGATGGAAGTGCAATACCAACCGACTTAGCGTAAGATTATCGCTAGTCTAACATTACCTCATAGGGCGCCTTATCATACAAGGCACAAGCCCTAATACATATATATCAAATAATCGTAATTTATAGTGTGTGTATATATATATATATATATATATATATATATATATATATATATAAATATATATATATAATCCTTAAATCCACGATCCACGGTAGAAAGGAAAGTGAAACAGGGACTTGGAATAAGTACTTTCGTAATACTTTCTACATTTTCAGTCCTTTTCACTTACGTTTCTACTGTAAATTTAAGTACGCGTTCCTTTCGTGCCACACTAGATATATATATATATATATATATATATATATATATATATATATATATATATATATATTATATATATATATATATTTATAATGTATGACTGCGAAGAGAAATTACAAAAAGAAGTTGTCTGCCTCTGCTCATTTGATAATACGAAAAAAATTATTATACTGAATAAGAGAAAAACCAAAGCTAAACTTCTCTCATCTCTGGATCTTGTACTGACACTCACCCACTTTATAACATTAAGCTTGACTGTATTATTACGGACTGCAACGGCTTCAGTGTTAAGAAATCTGGAGAATGCAGGACTTAATGGGATAAATACTATTCTTCATTCAACCTTGAGGATTTTTGCAGGCATTTCTCATCTCAATAAAAATTATTGTTTGTTTGTATGGTGCTTTTACGTTGCATGGAACCTGTGGGTTATTCAGCAACGGGACCAACGGCTTTACGTGACCTCCGAACCACGTCGAGAGTGAACTTCTATCACCAGAAATACACATCTCTCACTCCTCAATGGAATGGCCGAGAATCAAACCCGCGACTACCGATGTGGGACGCAAACACCATACCAACCACACCACTGAGGCGCTACCAATAAAAATTATTGTCTCCTGCTTAACTTAGGAGGAATTATTATTTTATTACTCTTCTAATGATCATCCACTCCTTATATGAATATTAAATGGAATATATGATTTAGGCATAAAGCCAGGCGCTGGGACCAATAGGGTCATTCAGCACTATGACGAGAATGAATGAAAATGGAACTGATATAAATAATGATTTTACGCTAGCATTCTAGAGGTCAGTATTAAAAAAGGTAAATCGAAGAGGTTTAGCTTCTAATGAAATTAAAACTGCCATAAACAAGATGAAGGCAATTTATATAAAATCATAAGATATTTTCATAAAAACCACAAGCATTTAAAAACTATTAAAACATTCATATCCGTATGTTTTTCATTTCCTGCAATACTCTGAGTCCCACGCATATATAATGGCCAAATAAGTCATTCGGCATTTCCAAGGATTCTTACATAGTGTGGCATTAGAGCTTATTATCCGAACCTAACATTTATGCATTTACTTCTCTTAGTAGGATTTGTCTCCTGACCATTCTGTCTGTGAAGTAGTTGTTGCTACTATATTTTTCCAGTATGAATGACAGTAGAGTATTGTACATTTTTTCTGCTTCACTGTATCCACGTGGACTTGACGTGTTTTCTTAATTGCCACGTAAGGACTCTATCTGGTTGCACTAAATGAACACTTCGGTGCTACTTTGGCTTGCTATCCACGCGTCACCTACTCCCAGGTACCAGAACTAAACACCGCATGGTAAATGTAAAGTAGGCGGCTGCACAAAGATATCGTTTAGTAATATAATTTGGTCGACCACACAATATACTAGAAATGGGTGTATATAATACTTTGATTCCCGAGGGGCTAGTACTATCACGGCGTACCAACGAGCCTTGGTCATAATAGTACGCCAAATAGTACTATCAGCACCTCGCAGTGGGTGGCGCGTAGATAACAAGCCTAAGTACTGTCAACACTTCTTATTTCATTCTCTTTCTCATTTCATAGCAAATGGTGCATTATCATAGGAAACCAATTTAACTTCTCCAAACTAAACAATGCACACGTAGTGCTGTGTATTGTAAACTACGATGCCTTCCAGAGGCCACGAAAAAATCGTTTTTCGTAAACAACTGTTAATCTAATATATGGATTTCCATGCTACTAAAGCACTGAATATTTCTAACATTGTCCAAATTTATGTTAGTACACTAAATTGACAGATGTGCTTAATTAAGCCGTAGTCTCCTAGAAAATGAGCCAAATTATTGCCTTTCCTTAGACCGTTTCGAACAAGTGGTGCTTTATGACGTATTTGAGACGCAGAGCCATCCCCCCAAACCCTCCCTAGTACTGTGGTGGGATCACAACTTAAAAAACAAAAAAACAAAAGCCAAAATCCCGCCCACCCCCCCCCCCCCCCACCACATAAACTTAATCAATCCAGCTACCAAACTGACCCTCAGTCACACATTCCTCTTTACACTACTGAATACACGCAGGACAATTGACCTACCTACACATAAAAAAAAAAACACACACACACAAACACATGTACTCACCCAACTCCAGATACTCCAGCCTATGCTGTGCTGTCTGTCGGTCGAGGTCGCGGAGATACCAACAGCAACAAAGACAACAACCAAGAACCACAACCCAACAACAACACAACATCCAAGGACCACAACCGACAATGCGACAACACAACAACAAAAAAGAACACAACCACAACTCAAGACCACCGCATAACCAATCACTAACAACACAAAAAGACAACACCAAGAAATCACAACAGCTCACCAACAACAACCCTCAACAATCACAACAACTTGCATATAACTCACAATCTCAACCTCCTAACACACAAGCACAACAACCTTCAAACACAGCACAAATAACTCAAACAACTCCCTGAAAACACAACACAACTGACCAACAACAGTACTACTAAGACCACTGCCCAAAACATGTCTTTCACAGGTTCTGATCACAGAACTCTAACTCCAACAGCACCAGCAGACAACTCAGAACTCACCTTCTTCCGCTTTCTTCCACACTAAACCAACACCAACTGCCGATCTTTCAGACCCATTTGCTCACTGACACTCGGCTCACACTTATGCACCCTCAGTCACTCACTCATCACATTCTCCTGAAGACAATGTCGCATACTAGAGGACCCACCCAACTGAATCCCCTTGACACCTAGTTTCCCAAATTCCCAGCCTGACTCATCCTCTTTCGCCTACACACACTCACCACATGACCTTCCATTCCACATTCGACACATTTCGCACGCTGTTCTTTACACATCCTAGCATTATGCCCGTTCTTCCCATAGTTGCCGCAAACCACGCTCATATGGGTACCCCGACATCCACTAGCTATGTGCCCTACATGTTCACACCTGTAACACTTAATATCCCTACTTTCTTACACTCGCCACTATATGCCCCATTTGCCCACACCCGAAGCACACTCCTAACGCCCACCAACATTCATTCTTCCTGTGAACTGGCTTACCACATATGTAACACCACTGCTTTCTCTCACAACTAACTGACCCTACTCATCCAACACTCGCACTCCTATCTCTTTTAGGGCTAACTACACTCACGTTACTTGGTTTAACGCTCCTATTAATCACTCGCTCTGCCATTCACCTCGGCCCTTTTAAAACTGCCTCCCTGTAGCTTTTAAACTCTGGTATAACCTCAGCTACTTCAGTCCTAACACTAACGTTTCTACTCTCTTTCATACACCTATCTAGCTCGTAATCTTCTACTATTTCTAAAATGTTGTTCCACGTCAACCTTTCATTCGTCCATCGCATTTTCTCCTTACATTTCAGATTTATAAACTCGTATACGCTCTCTGGTACAGTCGCCAACAACTTTTGCACTAACTCCTTACGCTCATTTATCCCTTCGTCCCAAAACTTTTCCTGGCTACTGTTTCTAACTACAGACATACATTGACGACTCACCAATATTCATGCTTGCCTCGTCAAAATCATGCTTTCTCCTATATCTAACGCTACCCTTTATCCTCTTTGCCTGTTCCAGAATCCTGGCTTTCACACTCTCATATGGCACATTCCCTACACTCATCATTACCCCATACATACTCAACAAAAATCCTGTCAAAAAGCTACCTAACTCTCTTGCCCAAACTCTCTTGTTATCCCCATACTTAGCCTCACAATACTTCTCATATTCTTTTAAAAAAGTCCCCTATGTCCCTACTACCATATTCCTCGTATTGTGCACATCGGAGTACCTCTCTCATACACAGCCTTTCGTACTTCCTGCTCACTCTCACTTTCACTATTTCCATTCTGACCCTTCTTTCCCTCTTCCGAATACAGCAAATCCACTTCCATACTCACGTCCATACTCTTGACTACGCTCTTCTTAGCCCTCTTCTTTCTACCCACCTGTTTCCCCTCACCACTATCTAAAACACTCTCAGCCCTTTCCCCAATGTATTCAGTCCTAGTCTCATCCTGTCCATCACCCTTACTAGCCTTCTTTCCCTTAGTCTTCTTCTTTTCCTCAGCCCCCTTCTTATTCTTGTCCTCAGGTTTATCCTTATCCTGTGTCTTCCCCTTCTTTCTCTTACTTATCACAACCATATTACCTTCATCACTCGTACTCTCATCCACCTGTTCTTTCACTTTCTTAATCACGACTGGCCCATCACAAGACCCAGTAGGCCTACCTCCTACAGCTCCCTCTCCCATGAATCCCTTCATCACCTCCTGCACTGATTTTATCGTTACTCCGAATTTTTCGTTCATTTTCTCAACTATTCTCTCTTCCGCTCCTTTCACCTCTTCTTTCATTTCCACTCCTTAGCATTCCTCTCATTTCCTCTAACTCGCTTTTCAGCTCCTCACACACTACCCTCAGCCTCTCATTCTCCACTTTCAATCTTTCCTTAGCTTCCCTCGCCAAATGCAACTCCTCCTTTGGCCTCTCCATCTCCTTCAACTTTCTCTACCAATCACACAACTCACTACCCCAATCGTCCTGCAGCTGCCCCACCAGCAGTCCCTGTTCAGGCGCCAAAAAATGATGTGGCAGGATCACAAGCTGTGCTGTCTGCCGGTCGAGGTTGCGGAGATACCAACAACAACAAAGTCAACAACCAAGAACCACAACCCAACAACACAACGACAACACAACAACCAAGGACTACAACCCACAACAACAAAAAAGGAACACAACCACAACTCCAGACCACTGCACAACCAATCACTAACAACACAAAAAAAATCAACAACACAAAAAGACAACACACACACCCACTAACAACACCAAGAAATCACAACAGCTCACCAACAACAACCCTCAACAACCACAACAACTCGCATATAAATCACAAGCTCAACCTCCCAACGCACAAGCACAACAACCCTCAAACACACAGCACAAATAACTAAAACAACTCCCTGAAAACAACACAACTGACTAACAACAGTACTGCTAAGACCGCTGCCCAAAACGTCTGTCTTTCACAGGCTCTGATCACAGACTGACTAAAGACTACCTCCAAAACAAAGAACTCTAACTCCAACAGCACCAGCAGACAACCCAGAACTCACCAACAGTCAGTTCAGTTGTTAACTATCCATCCAGCAATTACCCCCCCTCTCTCTCTCTCTCTCACACACACACAGACATTGTCAAATGGAACTCCATAACTCCCCCATAGCACTATCGGTAACCCTTGTACTCACCTGTCCTACCCTTCTTCCCTCCTTCCTGCTCTCCTTCCTCCATTATCATGGTCATTTCCTTTTTGTAACATGCATTGGAAGATACGCTATACCGACGTTACTTATACACATCACCACTGGATGGTTGGGTAGCTAAGCGCAGCTTTAACCTCATTTCCTTAAGTAAAAAAGTTAATGAAACCCTTACGGCAATGCACAGTATTTACAATAATTAGGATGAAATTTGAAACACTCAGTGCTTTAGTAGTATGGAAATCCATAATTCGGTTTAAAAGTTTTTTTACGAAAAACTGTCATGTCCTCTGGAATACATATTAGATAGTGGCTGATTACTGAACGACCTATTTGATGCATTTTTAAATAATCATGTACTACTTGTCCAAAAATGAGCATACTCTCTGTGAAAATTCTCATGATTTTATGGCTGATGTCCCCAAAATCCTTCGTGTCTTAACATTTGATGTACATTTCTTTGAAGATAATGACGTCGTCATCAATTGGTCTGGTAATGTCTGGACAGATGTCTGTTTGGGTGTACGCAGCTGCTGCCCTTCCACAGATGGAACATTCGAACTCCACAATCAACTTTACACCTGATGAAGCCAGTTGGTTTGGTGAGTATCTGGTTGGTTTATCAGCGTGGTTATTGTTGTTATGACTCAGTGATGGTTATCAGTTTCTAATCGCTATTATGACTCAGTGATGGTTATCAGTGTGGTTATTGTTGTCATGACTCAGTGATGGTTATCAGTTTGTTATCGCTATTATGACTCAGTGATGGTTATCAGCGTGGTTATTGTTGTAATGACTCAGTGATGGTTATCAGTTTGTTATTGCTATTATGACTCAGTGATGGTTATCAGCGTGGCTATTGTTGTCATGACTCAGTGATGGTTATCAGTGTGGTTATTGTTGTTATGACTCAGTGATGGTTATCAGTGTGGCTATTGTTGTCATGACTTCATGTGATGGTTATCACAGCCATCATAATTTCCTGCTCTCCATAAATCATTAATTTATCCTTGCCTCTCATTAGAAAATAGTATATTTCGCATCATTCCTCACGAAGTGATTTACACATCACGGAAGAGTAACAAAGAGTTTAATATTTTGGTCTCGACTCCAATTCTGGTTCTTTGGGAGTTTTAGGTATTGGGTACATTTCACATACACCTCTTGTTCATATATATATATTATCTATATATATAATATATAATATATATATAATATATATCTGTGGTGTGTGTGTGTGTGTGCGTGTGTGTGTATGTATATATATATATATATATATATATATATATATATATATATATATATATATATATACACTTAGCAATTCTTTTCTTTGTTTTGGCCAAAACCATCTATAGAAATGTGCACAATTCTGACTTTTTCTCGCTCAACACAGAAAAGGCACTTTTTTCCTAACCTCCCTCTAGCGCATCATTCTGTTATTCAGTGTATCTGGCCTAGTATATTTTCCTGTCATTTAAATAGTTGAAAACTCAACATATTCATTCTTTGAAGATGGATTAGACTTGCGGTCGTGATGGCATCCCTTTTTTATGTCTAGAGGCCTCTGACGATGACTATTTTGTCTTTTCTGTTTCACCCTGATTACAAACAGTTAAGTTATCCTTCTTCATGGAAGCCCTCATTAGTAAAGGCCGTTTCTTGCAAGGGCCATCGCTGTCCCCCTTCCTACTGTCATCCACTTGTTCTTACGTGTACTATAGGTAAATCTTTTGAAACCACTCTTGGGTTATTTCGATAACCAGTCAGAATCTCACTTCCTTTTCTCTGGTCACCTGTATGTTTTCAGTGATGTAAAATCAACTGATAACCTAATTTACCTCATTAACATTTGGTCATGTTGTTTGGGAGCTTTGGAAAAGCTTACAGTTTCAACACTCATGGAACATGTGTCAGTCTGGTATGATATCCTTTCAGTAAAATGCCATATTTGTGACATCATTCCTTTTCACAAATTCAGTGCAAAATTCTTTTCAGATCAGTCTCTCCCTCTCTCTCTCGTTCTCTTTTTTTTTATCAAAGGCTAACTGCTTCCTTATCTCTAGTAACTTTCCTTTAGAAGTGTTCTTACCACTATGGTAACCTCGTTTTTCAGTTTTTCACGTATGATCTCAGATTCCCTTTATCCAGTTCATTCAAGTGTTCCTGTTTCTATTTTCTCAGTTTTACTCCCTGCCTTCAAAGCCATCTTTGGAAACTCATTCTCATTCTTGTTTAATCTTTTATGGCACAGTTTATTCAAATCTAAGTATTAACGTAACAGATAAGGAATCTTAAGTTAGATAACAGCTGTTACTAGTTACCACAATTACTTAGAATATACAGTATATACATTGAATATGAATTTTGTTCACACCAAAAATATGATTACTTATACCTAAAATTAAGTTTTAGGAATAAGATGTATTGGGTTTGCATATAAGCAGTTTAATGAGGATGACAATGTTGTTGTGTTCTAGAAATTTGAATTCCTCACGTGTGATATTTCCACTTCTTGAAAGAATCAGCAGTCTGCTCTTTTCTCACCAATTTGGTCCATAAGAGCAGTCCTCTTGCCCATAGGATATTCATATAAATATTGTTTACAAGCTTTCTCTTCTGTGGCTTGTGTTTTGATAATCCATTCATATCATGAATACCAAAGTAAATTATTTATACTTCTGTATATTTCTTTAATTATTGATGATTAATGAGATAATTATCATAAATAATACTGAATCAAATTAATAATTACTGTTTTTGAATGTTCAAATCGCGCACAAACTAGGATTTTTCCTTTTCCACAGCCACCGTACCATTAATGATGACCATCCCTGGCTCAGCTGTGGGAGCAACTATTTGCGAAATGGTTGGCCCCCGGAGGCTGTATTTGATCTTGTTGCCAGTGTTTTGGTTTTCCTACACCGTGATGACCGTAGCCTCTTGGAAAGTCATCCAGGATGCTGGAGCTGCTAAAATGGTTCTCCTAATGTCAAGGGTAATTCAGGTAGGTGGCCTGAAAAGAATTTGAGAGCTGTTTGAGAGTTATGGTGACTGGATGTGTTTTATTGGTCGTTTGCGATCTGCAGCAGAAATATTCTTCTGGCGCCTGTTCTGAGCTGCATACTTCAAAAGTAAAACTAATTGTGGTATCATTGCGTATTTTCATCTTTGATACTGAGGATCTGCGGCAAAAAGTTTAGGTGGCTTACATTTCCTGAAACTGTTTCCTTGTTAAAGTAATTGCCGATGAAGGGCTTGCAGTCTAAATATTTAATTTTTTTTTTTTGACGCTTGATCTATTTGAGTACCGACAGAATTCCTAATTAGAGCAAGAGGCTGTCGTAGTTTACAATAACAATGGTAGGTAGTGAGAGAAGTAAAGCACTCAGTGAATTAAAAGTATATATACTTCAATAACTATGTAGGCTAAGTAGGTAACCTTAGACTAGTTCATGATGTTTGTGATGAGTAGGGGTCTACATGATTACAGCAAAGCTTCTGCTAATTTTTGTCATTAAGATATTTGCAGATAAAGTATTTTGAGTGGCAATGACAATAGAATTTTGCACTCCCCGCCCTCCACATACATCAAAAACACTGTGCTAGAGACACTTGAAGTATATCAGTTACCAAATGCGTGACAAATTTAACAACAGACTTATGAAATGTGCAAGAACATGTGTTTGACCATTTTCTTGAAGTAGCTGTTACTGTGGGAATGACTTTACATGATTATAGTTCATCTTCCAGTTATTAATTAAAATGATTAATGAGAAAATTCTTATTTCTACAAAAGCAGTGTGAAGTATTCCAAAATTCATCATACATTCTCAACTGGAATATTGTTAAATGGGAAACATGAAAAATCATTAGCAGCAATATTGAGAAGTATTTTTCTTTCGTTAAGTTCTCTTTAATCACTAATATAGTATAACTATTCTTTTTCAGGGTTCTGTTGTATCACTTCTGTTCCCTGCTACTTCTATCTATGTGTATGAAGTGAATCGCCATCGATGGAGAGGAACAATGACCAGTATACTCGAGATTTGGGGTACATGGGGATTTTTGTTATGTTACATCACTGGCTGCTTTATGTCGTGGTCGACGATAGCATGGTTTGTGCCACTAATTACTATAGTTCCTGGATCTATCGGTGTAATGCTCTCGCCAGAATCTCCCCTTTGGCTCGCAAGAAAAGGAAAAGAAGAGGAGGCTCGAAAAATTCTCTACAGATACAGATGTAATCTCCAAGAGGTGGCAGAAGATCTCAAGGCTACATGTAAGAATCAAGGCCAGAAGACCCAGAGTTTATCAGAGCTTTTGAGAGTGATGACAAAGAAACCTAATATATTAGCAATGATTGCCTCGTCAATCAACACAATCATGAAGGAGTTGGTAGGGTTTGCAGTTATCAATATCTACATAGTACATATTTTCGATTCTGCAGGAGTTGGTCTTGATCCTCGCTACAGTTCAGTGATCGTTGGCGTTGTGCGCCTGGCTGCCAATACCATTGCTTCCCTTCTGTTGCACCATTTCAGAAGGAAAGTTCTTCTCATCTGCGGAAACACCCTTGCAGGAACTGCTGCCTTCTTCATTGGCTTATTCTTTTACTTAAAAAGTTCAAATTATGACGTAACATGGTTAGAATGGTTACCTGTAACTGGTCTAGCAATACATATGCTAGGTTGTGCAGCTGCCATAGGACCTACTACATGGCTGATGGCTGTTGAAGTTTTGCCAGGCCCTGTACGTTCTGTGGGTTTTGGAATAGCCACTACAAACTTCGCTATAGCGGCTTTTGTTATGTCCAAGACATTTGTGAGCGTTTTGTCTTACATAGGCATGTATGGGGTTTTCTGGTTCTTCACAGCAGGTGCGATTGCATTCAACATACTCACCATAATATTTCTGCCTGAGACATTTGGAAAGTCTCTTCAAGACATTGAGGATTACTGGAACAAGTCTTCCAAAGTAATGGAGAAAATACCAGTTTCAGATAATGCAGATACAGGTGACCTAGACACAGCATCATTCTTATCCCATTCTAACAAGGTAGTATAAACTTTCCAAAACATACCTATCCATATTTTTCTTATAAAAATCATCAAATTGTTACACAAACATTTTAATCATCCTATAGACGGCACAATCTGCAACCTCAAAATATTAATTTCCTATAGACTTTGGAAAATATGCAACGCAAAAAAAATTAAGAAATAAAAAAGAAAAAAGAAGGTGAAGTCGGCTATATCAGTCATCCGTTTTATCCTCAGCTAATTGGTTCTTTGTAAACTGGAAGTATTCAAGTAAGAACTGTTGCGTTGCACAATTCTAAGTCTATACAGTTCAAGCAATAGAAGACCAACCCAAGTCAAGTGGACGCAGATTGTTTCAGTTATTCATCGAAAATCTCACCAAAAGTCTTCAGTGCCAAAAGACATCTGTAAGTTATTTTCTAAGGCATCATCCCATCTTTTGTGACCTCATGGAGAACCTAGCAGTATGCTGTACATTTGTCAAACTCTCTGGTTCATTTAATTTATTCTGGGCATAACAAATAAACAGAAACCCCTTCAAGCTCTTTTATTTGTAACCTACTGTTTTAAAGGAAGAGTTGGTTTATTTTAACGAATACCTTAACACAATATTTTTTTCCGCATATAAGGTGTAAATTAGAAAAATTCCTAAGCTGAATGATTTGGTAGGTTACATGGGTTTCATAACAACTGATAAAAACGATTTTTAACTGTTATCATGGTACTGAACTACTCGTTCCCTCAGTGAAAATGTATTTATGTGACTTACTAGCACTCTTAAAATGGTCTTCCCTGGAGGGACGAGAGTTATAACAAACAAAAATCTATGGCCTGAGGATGCTATTACTGAAAGGAGGAATTTACATAAAACTCTGGCCTTTAGTTTAAATTAACTAAATTTACATTGAAATTATGTGTAGGTCTAAAAATTAATGGTAAGTGGTTGATTGCAGGTCCACCGGAGACACGTGGCTGGGAAATGACCCAGACCCAGAGATATGATTTGCACAAAGCGGGTAATTTAAATACAAGCGTCATTTCCAAGGGTTCCATATTTTTCTCTCACAACCAGGCTCGATATTTGTCTACAAAGAGATTGCATTCTTGCATCAGTACTAAGGCGATGGACGCGTGGGAAGACGTTACACATTATGTGCTCTTAGCATTTCATATTAAAGCTCACTCAAAGGGGGCATAGAATGTTGCTTGATTAACTGGGGGATGTTTAACATCAAAACTAGCATCACAAGGGAATTAATCACAGCCTTGAACCAAAATTGGGGAGTGAGAGGCCGAGCCAAGATGGGGAGGGAGTCGACTTGAAAGAATGAAACGAAATACAGAAAAGAGGAAAAACGATTCACTGACTGCACTAGAAATTACTTTCACAATACCTGGAAATCTGTGGTCTTTTTGTCTTCTCATCTGCTGGTTGATCTGTGCACTATGGATTGGTAAAAGAAGACGTGTGGGATCCCCAGAGGAAGCAGGAGAGCAAAAAAAGGGGGTAGTAGTGTTCTGCAGGTGAGAGGTGTCTGAGTTCTAGGACATGTTTGGGATTTCTGAGAGCAAGCTGCTGTAGCTTTGTCCTTTTAAAATCTCGGCCTAGAGGGGCTCCACCCTCATTCAGGACACCTGTGGAGATTAATTTCAAGGCAGCCAATAGGAATAAAGATGGTTTAGAGAGAATGGAGGCTTTCTGTTCAGATGGGTAACTCGAAAATATGAACTGCCTTTAGAAAAGGGTAATACTTTTACTTGGTTCTGGCTTAAAATCCTGAAAATTATCAAAAAGGGGAAAATGAAAACTATAACAAGCTGTTCCTGCAGATTTTCCGTTCAAAACAGAATTCAAAGTTTCTGACTTAGGCAAAATTTTGACAAGTTCACAGACGTGAGCTGTTCCTTGCAGCAAAACTAAGTAAAATCGCCAGTGGAGTAGAGATAAACTCACTGATTCTTTAGCTTGTGGTCAGTTGCTTACCCCTTGTCTAGTTTACTAATGGATCCTCCCTCAATTAAAGAAGAAAGATGTAGAATTATATTTGTTATGAGCTTGTTGGTGCGCTGCTCTCTCCCTTACCTCCCGATTCCCTACTTACCCCGCACCACCCAGGACGGACAAATCGGTTTGCAGGGGGTGGGTGGCTGTGACAAGTCTCCCCTACTGTCGCTCGTGGGAGGATAAGCAAGATCCACTCGGATTTTATTATTACAGAAGGTACATGTTTGTTTATCTGTGCATAGGCTTGACGCTGCATTTCTTAGAGCTGTAAGGTTTACTTTCAATCCTTCGAATCGTAGCTTTCTCGGTATATCCTGCCCTTTCAAATCAGACATCAACGCGAAAATAGTATTCCTTCATACATAGTACAACCATAGTCCAAAAGTAAATAAGCTTTCTGCCTCGTCACTCAAATTTAGATGCTTTGTTCTAATCCTCACTCCCTGATTCAACGCCAATTCCAAATCAAAACTACCCTCCTCTCATCTCTATTAGATTCGGATTCGGAAGTGCTACACTTTTCTTTCACTCAAAAACCATCTCCTTTACGTAAAGATGCAGGTCTTTGATTACTTCCGGTCTCAACAGAAGCACTGTGGCTTTTAGAAAACTCACCTTGCTGATGAGGCCAGTGAGTTAATCACTAGAATACTTTCATATATGTATGTATGCACACACACACACACACATATATATATATATATATATATATATATATATATATATATATATATATATATATATATATATATATATATATATATATATATATTAAACTTCGATCACGGTATTATGCAATATAAAAAAAATACAAAATATGAAGAGAGGATATGACCAGGAGAAAAGCTAAACAACATAACGCAAGGTCTTTGGTCTCTAAGACAGCATTTAAAACCCATTTCCTAGTAGTCATATACTCAGTTAACAACCACATACATACATACATACATACATACATACTACATACATACATCATGAGATATATATATAATTACGATATATGAATATACGTGATCACGACGTATATAAAACGTGATGCTATGTATAAATAAGTTTTTTGCCCGAGGAAAAAAATGAAAAAACGAGTTGGCCGAGTAACTTTCGGTCCTATTCGGACCCTTTACTGAGGCCAAGGTGCCGAATAGGACCGAAAGTACTCGGCCAACTCGTTTGTTTCATTTTTTCCTTCGTTGGCAAAAAAACCTTTATTATATAATATATATATATATAATATAATACTTATATAATCTATATATATATATATAGATGAATGTATGTATGTATGTATGTATAATACATATTGTTTCTATTGTCTGAATAACATTTGATTTGGTTATAAGCGGCATATATAATAAATTTATTTGAAACCGAGCGATATTCAATCTTGATGCTCATAACCACTAAAATATTGGTTTGTTGAATCCAACAAACCAAAATTCGAATGTGGCGCCACTACACATAGCAGTAATCCAACTCTTACAAACAAAATCACGTTGTAAGGAAATAACTGCATCTTTCTAGATTCTGCAACGAAAGACGGCCTTTTGTTTCTAAGTCATGGTCTTAAGGAAGGAATTTCTGTGCGGAAATTAGGGCAAGGATACGAGCAAGCAGCTGATAGAACGTGCAACTTCGCCTATGACTGTCATTGTTTCTTTCCACCGCAAGGCGCAAGATTAGCGGCGCGCGCGGTTCCATTACCTTCTCTCTTTATTGCGTCACGTCTCAGCAACTGTTGCCTTCGGGTTAATAATGGTTCTCGTTCTAATTGTTATTTACGGACTAGTCTAAGGATTTTATGTATGTATGTATACACATACACACACACACACACACACACACGTTCCCGCGATTTGACTCTGTGTTATGGGTGCAAATACATGCCCAACACCGAAATGTCAAAACAAATTTGTAAGATATAATTATTAGTACTAGAGCGATAAAATTTTTACGGATCACTCACCTATTAAGGCCTAATACTTGGAGTGCCTTCCATGAATCTTCTTGCACAATTTGATACGCTTTGACATTCTATCATATTTTGCGAATCAACTGTTCATCAATGAGTTGGTACTTTTCACTTGCCACACTTTAGACTGAAAAACCAGTAGGTAAGTACTCATGAAAGATTGATTCGTGCTAAAACTTAATAGAAAAGGTGTATGTAATGCAGTAAAGTTTAGAAAATCTGGGAATGTACCCAGATAAGAGAAATGCAACTTCTTTTGTTCATGGTTTAAAACGTGCATACAGCGGGCCCCAATGGTTGCTACTAAACATAGCGGAAGTTCCTTCGGACGCCATGTTTACCAGCCCCTCGATGAGGAAAGTAAAAATCTATACCAAAGACGGTAAATGTCTCTCATTCTGAGTTCCAGTTAAACCGAGCTTCTTTTTCACAGGAGTTACAGGACTAACCACAACAACCAATCCCATCCACCCACCCCCACCCTGGTTGAACCGTTGAGGGTTGACATCTCTCTTCTCCATCCTGGTTCTTGATAAAGTTCTGTATAATTATCCAAGGCTTCACACCGGTCTGTCGGCTAATTTCACCCATCTTTAAACCTGTTTTGTAGCACTCAATAACACGCACTGTCATCTTATGATATTTAAGGCCTTCACAAGTCACACTATTTACAGCTCTCAGGTTCAACTTGGAATATTTTCAGTGAAAGTTTACCTTCGCACTTTGCTAGGACACTAATCGTTTTCCCGTCCTCTACTGTCTTCTTGTTGCTGTCGTGATTCTCCCTCTCCCACCCTGTCCCCGAATTCTCCCTACCGCGTGAGGGAATAGGGCTCGTTGTCAGTTTAGTCAATTTCACCCTGTCGATGTTTTCTCCAAATTGATTTTCGAAGCATTTCGATATTCGAAAATAGACGTAGACATAGATTCAAACCAGCAATAGCAGAGAGTCAAGCTAATCCATGCATTCTTCTTGGACAATGATAATTTTCCCTCAATTATTTCCCGGCAGCCCGCACCCCTCCTGTCCCTAGATTTGCCCTATCGAGTTGTACGGCTCATTTGCCAGTTAGTCCATTTATTCCTGTCATTATTTTCACGGCGGATTTTCAAAGCATTCTGATATTCGAAAATAGACGTAGGGTTAAACAGGAAAAGCGTGACAGTCAAAATATCCGTGCAATCTGCTTGGACACTGCTTGTTTTGCCTCCTTGCTCCCCTACTGCTTGACCCCACATTTCTCTTATTGTTTGGGAGAATAGAGCTCAGGTGTCACCTAGCCAATTTCCTCCAGTCGATTTTTTTCCCCATGGATTTTCAAAGTAATCCGATACACGAAATTAGACTGGGTTCAAAGAGGCAAAACCTGATAGAGTCAAGGTCATACTTCCATGCACTCTGCTTGGACACTGATCATCTGATCGTTTTTCCGAAGTTATTTCGCGCCTCCTCTAGTCCCTACATTTCCCTTATTGCGTGGGAGGATATGGTTCAGTGGTCAGTTAGTCGATTTTTTCCGGTCTATTTTTTCCCTTGGATTCAGCTTAATATTAATATATATATATATATATATATATATATATATATATATATATATATATATATATATATATATATATCAACGAAAGTAACTACATAAATTATTAAAGGCAAAAATTAAAACTATGAATTCAGCTAGGAGTTGTGTTTAAACTTAGAAAATATAATTATAATCCAAGGATAAACAAGAGTAGGGCAAGAAATAATAATCGCATATTGAGTTCGTAATAGTAATAGCAGAGAAGTTGGCAAGGTATGTTTCCTTTTGTTTAGAAAAAAAAAAAAAAAAAGATTAAGACTAAGCAAACTGATGGCAAGAACGAGAGCGTGTTAAATTTTTCAACTTGAGGAATGAATCCCATTAGAGATGTTCTGTTTGGACTCTTACGATGAATGCACACAGTTTTACTATTAAAATGAGAATAATTGTAGGTCACCCGAAGGTGTTTCACTTTGCAAGCACTTCCTGACTCACTCGTTCCTTAGCCTCGTTGTGATCTACTTTTTTCCGGTTCTCTGGAAGTTGCAACAAACGGCTGTATCTGTGGTAAAGCACGACACAGCTTCTTAAGCCTTGTATTGCTTCCTTTTGTTGACTTTATATCCTAGTGTTAACGTCAATTTAAAAAATCACTTACGGCAAAGACGAGATATTCCTACGTAGGGCCTTCTCTGTCGTTACTGTTACAAACTCAAAATGTGATTATTATTTCTTGCCCTATTCTTGTTTATCCTTGGATTATAATTGTGAAATATTTCATAAGTTAAACGCATCTCCTAAGCCGAATTTATAGTTTTAATTTTTGTCTTTATTGATGTGTGTAAATATCTATATATATAATATATATAATTATATATATATATATATATTGAGTACATATATATATGATACTATATATATATATATATATATATATATATATATATATATATATATAAATTGAGTTTGTAACATTAACGACAGAGAAGTTGGGTAGATATACTTCCTGTTATTTGAATAAATAAAGAAGACTTAAGCAAACCAATGGCAAGAACGAGACCCGCTTGTTAAATCTTTCATCTTGAGGAATGAATTACATAAGTCTAATCTAAAGCTGACGACAGCACTGACGCATCAGAGGTTCTGTTATGACTCTTACGATGAATCAACACAGTTTTACTATCAAAATGGGAATGATTGTAGTCACCCGAAAGTGATTTATTTTACAAGCACTTCCTGACTCTCTCAGTTCCTTAGCCTCGTTGTGGCCTACTTTTTTCCGGTTCTTCGGAAGTTGAAATCAACGGCTGAATCTGTGGTAAAGCACGACAGTTCCTTACGTCTTGCATCATTTTCCGTTGTTTACCTTATATCTTATTGCTACGTCAGTTTCAAAAATCACTTACCAATAATAGTTCCCCTGACGTTAATGGTGGCCGAATATTCGTAAATGTAAAATAATGTCAAGCGTGTTAAATGTAAAAATTTATATATACTTATAAATTTTTCCATTTAACGCGCTTGACATTACATTTACGAATATCCCGCCACCTGTATAGTTTGAGGAACTATTATTAGTTAGAGGTTTGTCTCCGGTATAGTCCCGCAGCCCGGACCATTGAGATACAACGAACGAGATACCGACTGTAACCCCTACTGGTATTAAGGAGTAGACTCGTAAACTGTGAAACTGACCGTCTGCCGAAAATATATGGCTGGCTTACTTAACAAGTACCACTAATTCTTTGTTAGATTTTGGGTCTAGATCCAATATATGAGATACCAGATGAAACTAATATATAATATATCTGCAGACTCTACTGATTATAGAATGACCAGTGACAGACATTTTGGAGGGTGGGTTCCCCCTGACAGACGCACTGAAAAGGGTGGGTTAATTGGATCTAGATCCAACTTAGGAGATACCGAGTAAAATTTACACTACAATAGCACTGCACATCCTAGAATACTGTGGTGGTAATAATAGACATTTTAGTGGTGGTTACCCCCTGACAGACGCCCCACAACGAGTGGGGAGGGGGGAGACAGGATCTGCATCCAACATGGAGATACCAAGTAAAATTTGTACTACAATAGCACTGCACATCGTAGTACAATTGTAGTACAAATTGTAGTACAATTTGTACTACAATTGCACTGCACATCCTAGAATGCTGTGGTGGTAATGACATACATTGTAGTGGGTGGTTACCCCCTGACAGACACCACACAACGAGTTGGGGGCGGGGGAGACAGGATCTGCATCTAACATCAGAGATACCAAGTAAAATTTGTACTACAATAGCACTGCACATCCTAGAATGCTGTGATGGTAATACCAAACATTTTAGTGGGTGGTTACCCCCTCACAGACACTACACAACGAGTGGGGAGGGGGAGGGGGAGGGGTAGGGGGAGTCAGGAACTGCATCCAACATTGGAGATACCAACTAAAATTTGTACTACAATAGCACTTCATATCCTAGAATGCTGTGAGGGTACTGACAGATATTTTAGTGGGTGGTTTCCCCCTGACAGACACACCCTAAAAGGTGGGCAGGGGGAAGGGCAAGCCCTAATAATTAATGTCTAGACTAGTATAGTAGGCTACTATTGACCTTTATTATACATTATCGTGATATATTTAATAAATATTTTTATCCTTTCTATATCATTTATATTTATCTCACACATTGGTTCCCAACCTTTGGCACCTTGAGGAACCCGAGACTATTTTCCTCATCCCAAGGAACCCCATATATATATATATATATATATATATATATATATATCCATTTGTAATAATTACCTTTAGTAAACCAGATGACAAAAATCTCGCACGATATGTTACGATAAAATAAATTATATGACTACGATTTCTCACGCCATGTTTAACGAAGAAAAATATATACTTATAAATGAAAATTAATCAAATAAAACATGAATCCTCACGGAATCCCTGGCGATCGTTCACGGAACCTTAAGGTTCCGCGAAACCCAAGTTGAGGATGGCTGATCTAACAGAAAAATTATTTCTTTGTTTCATGTAAGTAACAGTCATGTGTAGGCCCATAATAATTCAGTCATATTATCATTTTGTCAAGCAAGCAACTGACTTCAATTATAGTACTCGCTTTAGCTTTGTTTACGTGATGAAAATGAATGTAGCGGTGGCTGGAAGACTGGCACTGTAAAGTAGCATATAAGTTCTTATCATTATTAGAGTTATTGCCGTAAAATGTCTATGTACATAACATTTGTTAAATAGAGTAATACGCACCCATCAAATAGATAGTAATACATATGTAATATATACGCTATAATTGTGCTATAGCCTACTCGGTTTGTTTTATCGAAGCCGGACTACCTTTTTTTGGTTTCAACTGACTTTCATATAAATGAAATCATGGATACATTATTGTATTATCAGTTTTATGAATGAATATTGTTGTTACTATAGTCGATTTTTTTCGGCTGGTTTAAAATTCGTCAGATATAATACACCTGGCTGAGGAAGGACACAGAGGATCTCTGTTTTTTAAACAATCTCTCCACACACTAAGTTATTTCGAACATTTCCATGCTCTCTAGAAGATTATGAATAAATATAAGAGCAAACTAGACCAAAAAAATAACCACCTACCATTAATGTAATGAAAACAAGAGAAATGGAAAATTAGTGCGATTGTCAATTTTTTCTATCATTAATGTTTAATGAGCAATTTTTTCTATCGTTAATATTTAATTAGCAAGTTTTTAGCGAATTGTTAGGGTTTAGTGAGTAAGCGTTTAGTGAATGATTATGAGTAAGTGTTTGATGAATGTTTAGGGTTTAGTGACTGTTTAATGTGTCAGTATTCAGTGAATGTTTACTGAGACTTTAGGGTTAAGTGAATGTTGTTGAATGTTTATTGTGTAAGTATTCAGTGAATGTTTTGTCTTTAGGGTTTTAGTGAAAGTTTTGTGAATGTTAAGTGAGCGTCTTGTGAATGGTAGTGTTTGGTGAATATTTAGTGTGTAAGTATTCAGTGAGTGTTTAGGGTTTTAGTGAATGTTAAGCGAGCGTATAGTGAATGTCTTGTGAATGTTAGTGTTTAGTAAAATGTTTAGTATGTAAGTGTTTATTAATTTATTAATGAGTTGATATTCATTCACTGTTTAGTATTTAATAAGTATTTGGGGTTTGGTAAGCATTTAGTATTTATTGCGTGCTTAGGGTTTAGTGAGTGTTTAGTGTTTAATTAATTTTTAGGATTATGTGAGTGTTTAGTGAATGTTTACCGAGTGTTTGGGGTATAAGGAGTATTTAGTAAATTTAGTGTTTTAAGTGTTTAGTGAACATTTAGTGTATAGTGAGTGCCTAGTGAGTGTTGGGTATTCAGTGTTTTGTGTTATTGAGTGTGAGAGTATGTTAAGTGAGTGTGTGTGTGTGTGTATGCAAGTGTGAGTGCTTACTGAGTAAGTGCTTTGTGAGTGTTATTGGTCAAAGAAAGTCCTGTATTTACACAGGAACCATTTATACTTGACACTGCTTAGATCAAAGAGCAGATGCTTAGGCCTTGACCACAATGGTTGGAGTGCTTAGGCCTGTTTTCGTAAGGTAATTTTTCTCTGTGAAATTTGGTCGAATAATAATAATAATAATTAATAATTAATAAATAATAAATAATAATAATAATAATTAATTAATAAATTAATTAATAATTAATAATCAATAATTAATAATTAAGAATAATAATTAATAATAATAATTTAATAATAATTAATAATTAATAATTAATTAATAATAATTAATAATAATTAATAATAATTAATAATAATTAATTAATAATAATAATTAATCATAAATCAAAAATCATAAATATTGAATATTGAATATTGAATATTAATAATTAGTATAATTAGTATAATTATTATAATTATTATAATTATAATAATAATTTTAATTATAATAATAATTTTAATTATAATAATAGTTTTAATTATTATAATAATTTTAATTATAATAATAATTTTAATTATTATAATAATTTTAATTATTATAATAATTAATAATAATTTATAGTAATTTATAATAATTTATAATAATTTATAATAATTATAATGCTTTAAAAAGTATTAGTAATAAAATATAGCACTAAGAGCTGAACCGAGACCTTTCAATATGGCCTTCCGAAGTCACTCTCGGCAGGGAGATCGCTACTCCAGTGAATGACGCCCTCTGCCTTGCACACAGCTGACATAGTTTTATGACCGTTGGGGACGCATTATAAATCATATTAGCAATGGTAAATACATTGAACAGACGTGAGGATATAATATGGTGTTAGTTCCTGTATACTAGATATAATGAACAATTAAAGTAAAAATATTACTAGGGAGAAATTTAGCCGAATAATGGTCGTCAAAGCCAGCATCGATAGTATGTACTGAAACACATTACATAGGCTGCCTGTGGTGCGTGCCGGCGGGAAGTTGAGAGACAAACACACTCAGCTGGCTTTAAACATCAAACTGCTCAAGTATAATTTTTATTTGAGTTTAGATTTTCTTCCCTGAATATATATGGTACCTGGTTCTTGGTGATAACGTACAGATCAATTTGAGTGAGGCAGCCGAAAATAAGTGGACTATTAGATAATTGACATGATATTATAGGCCCACTTAATTTGGGAGTCATGAGTTCCAAGTTGCATTATCGTCAACTTCGGAAGGGCGAATAAAATGGTTGAAAATTTTTTAATGTTTATAGTTAGTCTATCCTGAACAATTCATTCACATTTCCGTTTCCGGTAATTATTTGTGTTGTGGTACATCATCTCTTTGTGAATGTGCGGGTGTTAAAACGGCTCTTTATGATGGTTCTTTGGTCTTAATATCAATCGAACTCCCATATCCGATACAAATTTCATTTCATCCACACGAACCAACAGCAACTAAAGAACAATTCAGTTCTAGTAAGACACGTTGCGCTACGAACCTTGACATGGCTGCAGTTCCCTAACTATAGACAAAAAAAGAAAATGACCAAAGACGCTATCAAAACGAGAATACTTATCTTATATTTCCTATTTTAGAGGAATTGAGAGTGGCACCATATGATTGGTTTAACTATGCAAAAATGGCTCAGCGCACTCTTGTAGCTGTTGTCACTTGTGACCCCCTCCCATTCAGATAAAATACTACTTTTTGTGAAGTAATAACTCCACACCAAAGGATAGTGCTAATATTATATTATTATTATATATATATATATATATATATATATATATATATATATATACATATATATATATATATATATATATATATATATATATGTGTGTGTGTGTGTGTGTGTTTCTTTGTTGTGTGAGTCTCATACATAGTTTTTTATATAGATGTGATGGAATTAATGAAGTGAAATATTCCATACTTCAATAGAAATTTTAAAAAATAACTCCGGCAGTAATTCTTATCCTGAAACATCACAATATTTCTTGAATTTTTTGCCTTTTACATTTTATCAGGCTCACGATTCTCCGATAATTACCATATTTCTAATATTAATATTGCCTATGATAGATTTTGAATCATTTCAAGGTGTCCCATCTCTCCCTTCCAATCGTAGGTTATATCTGTGAAGGGATAACCATCCACTAAAATATCTGGCATTACCATAGCAGCATTCTAGGATGTGCAATGCTTTTGTAGTACAAATTTTACTTGGTATCTCCAATGCTGGATGCAGATCCTGTCTCCCCCCCCTCCCCACTCAGGGGATAACCACCCACTAAAATGTCTGTCATTACCACCTCAGTACTCTAGGACAGGGGTTCCCAAACTATGGGTATAGGGGTCGCGAAAAGATTCTTTTGGGTCGCAAGAACACAGGTGATTGTAAGGTATATTATCTTTAAGAATTTCACAAATGTATAGTATAAAATATATATATATATATATATTTATATAGATATATATGTATATATATATATATATATATATATATATATATTACAGGTCATTTGAGTAAACACAAAATAAATACACACACACACACACACACACACACACACACACACACACACACACATATATATATATATATATATATATAGATATATATATCTATATATATATATATATATATAATATCATCTATGTGTAATGATGATGATAAGAAAAAGAAGCTAATGAACTGTTACCTCTCAATCATATTTCATAAATCTAATCAAACTATAAACTTAACCTGAACTTATTAAAAAATAATTATAATTACTAATAACTAAAGTACGGTTTGTATTTGATTTTGCCAAAGTCTTCGTCGACCTGGGAAAAAGAAAATGTTAATCCTTCCTTGTAGAGGTTCTTGAAAGATTATGATGTAAAAAATTACGTAATCAAAGGTTGAAAAATCTTCTCCTTTAGTGATCATTAATACACATTTATTGATACAACAAAATGTAAAGGTCTATACTTATTTAATGAAGTTTCTTACTCTCTAGCTGTGCAATACACACACACACACACACACACATATATATATATAATATATATATATATATATATATATATATATATATATAGATATATATATATATATACTATATATGCATACATACCGAACACTGAAGTATCTGATACAATGTCATTATTCCTTATGACAACAGTAGGCCTCGTATCAAAACAAATTCGTTGTATCATCTTTCTTAGTCTTGCAACGCTATGGTATGCATATATATATATATATATATATATATATATATATATATATATATATATATATATTCTCTTAAAATTAATTTTTATGCTTGATATATATTTATGAATTAAGAAGATGCTATTTGTAATTATTTAACGTAATTTCTTCAGTCAAATGTATTTTTGATGCTGAATATTTGGATCACAACTTTCATCTCTGATTTCATCTTTCAAATTATGTTACCAATAGTGATAGTAGCTACTAGTTTACCTCAGTTGTTTGTGATATTTTCTGTTTGTATCTCTTATTTGCAAAATGGATCGCTGGGTAATTCGAAAAGTGGACGTAAAAGAAACTTCAGATATAAATCAAGAGACCGAAGAAGTGGATAATAATGTAGTTACAACACCATGTCAGTCAGATATGAAAAGGAGTGTTGTTGAACCAAGCAGCAGCGGTCAACAACAGCCAAAACGGCGAAACTGCCAAGAAGATTTTATTCAGTATGGTTTTGTATGCCATGTTGTTAATGACGTTCATCATCCTCAGTGTGTTATATGTTTGGAAGTGTTGGCTAATGAAAGCTTAAAGCCAGCAAAAATGAAGAGACACCTGCAGTGCAAGCACCAGTCATTCACAAATAAACCAATAGATTTTTTCCGACGCAAGAAAATGGAGTTACAAGGACTAAAGCAAGTGATAACAAAAAATGTTGCATTGCCTGTCAAAGCTCAAATGGCATCATATGAGGTTGCATATCTTATTGCTCAGAGAAAAAAGCCACACACAACAGGGGAAGAGCTTACCAAACCTGCTGCACTGGCAATGTGTAGAGCTATTCATGGAGAAAAGATGGCTTGCGAACTTGAATCCATACCCCTGTCGAACAATACTGATTCAGTTGATGGAGAGAGTTAAGAATGTAAATTATGCTTTACAATTAGATGAATCAACCGAAATTTCTAGTTCTTCTCAATTACTTGCATTTATAAGATATAGCTTCAATGGAAAATTGAATGAAGATATGTTGTTTTGCCTTGCGCTAGAAGGAAAGTGTACAGATGATATTTTCTGCCACTAGATAAAAAACTTCATAAGCTTGGACTTTCTTGGGATCGGTGTAGGTATATGAACAGATGGAGCCGGGGCAATGTTAGGTAAAAAGAAAGGACTAAAAGCAAAAGCCACATAATGTGGCACCTCATATACGTTTTACTCACAGTATTGTTCATCGAGAAGCTCTCGCTTGCAAAGCCATTGTTCCCGAACTTAAAACTATTTTTGATACAGCTGTCAAAATCGTCAACTACATAATATCACGCCCTTTGAAGGCCAGGTTACTTGCTTCACTGTGCAAGGACATGGGCTCAGACCATGAAGCATTGTTGCTTCACACAGAAATCAGATGGCTCTCCAGGGGAAAAGTTTTCACACGGCTGTATCAGCTGAGAGATGAGGTCCTCCTATTCCTTCTGGAATCAGGCTCTGAATTTAGTGTGTTCATGACTGATAGTAACTGGTTAGGAAAGCTAGTGTATCTATCATGCATTTTTGATAAACTTAATGAGTTAAATCTTTCCATACAAGGCCCAAACACCAATATTTTGTCATTGTTCGACAAGATAAATGCATTCTCAAAGAAGCTTGAGCGATGGATTTCACGAGCTGAAGAGGGTAACATTGAAATGTTTCCTGAACTTGAAGAGTTTGGAGAGGAAAATGAGTTATGTCTGGATAATTTGAAAGCAATAATAGTTAATCATCTTCAAAATATTTTTAATCACTTCAAGAAATACTTTTTAGAAGAGGCAGATCTAGAATAGTATGATTGGATACGAATGCCATTCACTGCTCCTGGGAATCATTTATCATCTGACCTCGAGGAAGTTCTGCTTGAATTATCTTCTGATAGAACCTTACGACTCAAGTTTGGGTCAACAACATTGAATGAGTTTTGGATATCAGTATCGGAGGAATATCCTGGTTTATCAAAGGCAGCACTGAATATCTTAACACCGTTTGGATCGACTTATCTCTGTGAAACTGCCTTCTCTGCATTAACGTATATCAAGAATAAATACCGATCTCGATTGAATGTATAAGATGATCTGCGAGCTGCAGTCTCCAATATCACCCCGAGATTTGAGATGTTATGTTCAAAGAAACAAGCCCATTCATCCCATTAAATTAAACAAGGTTAGATTGTATTGTACTTTAAAACTGTTTTAAAACAAAGCAAACAAACAGTCTCTCTCTCTCTCTCTCTCTCTCTCTCTCACACACACACACACACACACACACACACACACACACACACATATATATATATATATATATATATATATATATATATATATATACATATATATGTATGTATGGATGGTATTTATATAGTTTGTATGTGTTCAGGTTATATACGTACTTATTTTGTTTTATACACAGTTATAAAAGCAAGATGTATCTATAAGTAAAATCTATATCCCACTGATGAAAATATTTTTTGCCTGGAGGGGTCGCAAAATGTTTGAAGTTAGTTTTATGGGTCGCCAAGTAAAAAAGTTTGGGAACCCCTGCGCAGTAGTACCAATTTTACTTGGTATTTCCGATGATGGATGCAGATCGTGTCTCCCCCTCCCCACTCGTTGTGGGGTGTCTGTCAGGGGGTAACCACCCACTAAAATGTCTGTCATTACCACCGCAGTATTCTAGGATGTGCTATACTATTGGAGTACAAATTTTACTTGGTATCTCCATGTTGGATGCAGATCCTGTCTCACCCCCCCCCTCCCCACTAGTTGTGGGGTGTCTGTCAGGGGGTTACCACCCACTACAATGTCTGTCATTACCACCACAGCATTCTAGGATGTGCAGTGTAATTGTAGTACAAATTTTACTTGGTATCTCCAATGTTGGATGCAGAGCATGTCTCCCACTCCCCACTCGTTGTGGGGCGTCTGTCAGGGGGTAACCGCCCACTAAAACGTCTGTCATTACCACCACAGTATTCTAGGATGTGCAGTGCTATTGTAGTGTAAATTTTACTCGGTATCTCCTAAGTTGGATCTAGATCCAATTAACACCCCCTTTTCAGTGCGTCTGTCAGGGGGAACCCACCCTTCAAACTGTCTGTCACTGGTCATTCTATAATCAGTAGAGTCTGCAGATATATTATATTTTAGTTTCATCTGGTATCTCATATATTGGATCTAGACCCAAAATCTAACAAGCAATTAGTGGTGCTTGTTAAGTAAGCCAGCCATATATTTTCGGCAGACGGTCAGTTTCAGTTTACAAGTCTACTCCTAAATACCAGTAGGGGTTACAGTCGGTATCTCGTTCGTTGTATCTCAATGGTCCGGGCTGCCGCTTTGGTAGGATTCGAACCGAGGCCTGGTTCAAAAGCAACGCGAGGCAGTGACTTTGAGCACCCAGCTGTAAGTGACACCTTCCTATTGGGATAGTAATCATGAATAGAATTTGGCTAACTGTAAATGAATGAATAGATAGATAGGCAAATAACTGTAAATAAATTGAAATGATACGTTTGGGTGGGATATTCAAAACACTTCGCTGCAGATGAGCAGAATTTATTGGGTCAGTCTACCAAGCAGTTCATTGTACAGATTTTAGTTCTATTTGATTCACAAATAATCTTACAATAATAGCTATCATAGTTTTGAAATCATTTAACGATGTGGTAATATACACTGACAAACTTTATAAGCTCATTACCATCACATTTACTATTTCTATAAATTATCAGGTCGTTATCATGGTATCTTGTGTATCATTAATGATAGCATATCTGAATAGGGCAGTGGTTCTCAACCTGGGGTCCATGGTGGGCTGTTGCAAATTATACATTTCTAAATAATGTTAGGAATCTGAATAAAAAAACAAAAACTTGCATCACTGTCCTGGTAAGGAAAATGTTCTTCTTTAATTGATTAAGTTGACAATAAAATTTTGTCTGCTAGTCTTTTGTAGTCTAGTGATGTAAGTTAAGCATATCACGGAAATCTATCAAATATAAGATAACTATGTCTGTAAACTTCGTAACAAAGCAAGGGTGTTCTCTTCATCAACATTTTATTTATTTATTTATTTATTTATTTATTTATTTTTTACCTTTTTTGGCGGGGTGGGATTTGGAAGAAAAATGAAGGGGAGCCACACAAATGTTGAGAATTCATGAAAAAAAAAGGAGTGAAAAAAGTTGAGAATCACTGGAATAGTGAGATGCAAGATAAAGAGCAACCGCCTTATCAGTTCAGAGCAATACATACTATTCTTTTCACATTATTAAGCATTTGAAATAATGGGATAAAATGAGGGCGTCTAAGCATACCTATCAGTTTTCAAAGATGTCGCAAATCATACAGTAATTTCATGTCTACCTAAGTGAACGATTTTCATTGTAATGGGAATGTGTTAGTTAAGCAGATATCTCAGTTTTTAGGCAGGGTATATGACAACACAGCAGAAAGCCAAGGGGTCTGCATAAAACTGTGACTGCTTCTTCCAGACTGAAGAAAACCACTTCTCCAGTCTTGGTACTCGTTCTTTGCCCAGTCAATCTCTTTTTCGAATCGGCACTTAGAGTTGAAGAGTTTCCGATTTGTATTTTAACGTCGGTGGATAACAAGATATGGTTTCTTGTGTGGATCTTCACCGCTTTTATTCTTTTTTGACCACCAATAGACACTTCCAAGAAGCAAGATTGTGCCGTTTCTGAGGTGTACACGAAAACCGAAGGGTAATAACAGTTGAATCCTTTGAGGACGTAACTTCCTAAAAGTCCTGAGGAGGAAGAACTTAAACTGAGAATAGAAGCAGCTGCCATGAGGTCATTAGGAACAGCCCACGAAGAGTAACATCTTCCAGGTAAAGTTGTCCCTTCGCCACCATAGTAAGAAGCAACTCTGGCACTATACAGGGAACAGTTGCTCTCTGAAATGAAGGCAAGTAGTTGTTATTGTAGTTTGACACGAATTTCTGTGATAATTAAGCGAGCGTCCTCCCACGACTTAGCTGAATGTGGTCAATGATCCATGAGAACTTGGTCTAAAAGTTCGGTAAATAGTTCGTAACTTGCATTTACAAACTATAGAAGAAAACAAATGTTCGCACAATCTTTTTGAATTGACAATGAAAGTCTTAGGTAAAGACAAATTATTCCGATAAAGCATTGTCTTACAATACAAGAATATTGCATTCAGTTTTATCAACGGCAAGAGCTTGTTTACCTTAGCACCACGGATAACAAACAAGTTCCTGGGGCTTAGACTAATACCGTGAAAGTAATCATCGACGTAGTTCGTTGTCTGCCTTTGTGGCCATTGAGTTATCTTATTCACTGTGTTGTTAGTGAATATCTAGTTATAAAATTTACTGTATTTTTTGTATTTTTCATCTTGAATAGTTTTATTTCATTTAACGTAGGTCTTATGATTTTAACTATCCCAGAACTGAACCCAGGTGCTGTCTTCACAATTCAAATTCAATGATTTATCCATAGATATGGTTGTTGGCTGTTTTTCTGTCCGTAAACAAAATATTTAAAGAGTAATAAAGGGAATGTGGTGAAACATCCCAAGTATACAGCTTTGGAATCAAGGAATACCTATTTAGTTACCTTCCCACAGTGATCAGGATAATTAACGAACCTGGGTCTAAAGAAAGTTTTGGAGTTATATGAGCTTTGAAACGCCACTAATAACATCTGCCGTCGTCAATTGCACAGATGGATCGAGAACTACAGTGGAGGGGGTGGAGAGAGGGGAGGGGAGGATGAAAGGACTAAACCAATTGTCATGCAATTGATAATGGATTTGGTTGTTGCAAGTATTATTTTAATTTTCAATGTTTTTTTTTATTTAAGTATGAGATGGCGTTCGTAATGGGCGAGATAGTTTTGTATTGGATGCAAATAATCAGCACCTGTGTAGTACCCCTTGGAATGATGCAAGAAGGGCGCAGATAGCTAATATGGAATTTTAGGCCAAAGGCCAAGTACTGGGCCCAATGAGGTCATTCACTGCTGGAAAGGAAAGCGAGAGTAGGTAAGTTGGAAAGGTTTAATCGGAGGAAAACCGAGCGGTGTGCAATAATTGTTAGGAGAGGGTGGAGCAAGATGGAATATGGAATAAAGATAATATGGATGGAGGTACAGTAAAAGGAATGAAAGAGGTTATTGGGTTTAGTGAAAGATAACAATATGGCATAAGCTTCCCTTTTTTATATGCCTTATGGAGCTGTCATAATAACCGTCAGACATTTAGTAACACAAATATATATATATATATATATATATATATATATATATATGTATATATATATATATATATATATATATGTGTGTGTGTGTGTGTGTGTGTGTGTGTGTGTGTGTGTGTGTGTGGTAGTTTCACTCTTTTGCAATGAACCAGTATATTAAGAATGCACTGTTATAGAAAAACATCGCGTCATTGGTAACTGGATCTTCATCGCTTTTCTGTAGAAGGTGTACATGTGGTAAGAGCCCCCTCCCCCTCCCCCTCGCCATCCACACCCTGTGCAAATACTTACCAGCGTAGCAGAGGAGCAAACACTCAGCCAGGCGACTGCAGTGAGCGGCACAAGCTACCGCTGAAACCATCTTCAGAGATCCAAGTGAGCAACTGGTCATATCAGGGAACCGAGATGGAACCTGTGATCAGAATATTTTCGTTCATATATTCGGATGAAGATGTATTAGAATTCAAACCAGTATCAATAAGTTTACAAGTACTTGATAACCCAGTCTCAAATCAGAACTGATGTAGAGTTAATTAAAATGTTGTTAGACTAATCAAGGGATTCCATTATTATTATTGCTCTAGATTTAGTTGAACATTCGCTGAAGAGCACAATGCTTTGTAAATCTGAATTATATGAACTAGGATTGAAATTACTCTCTGGTTTTCGTGCCTAATTGATCGATTGATCTACTGGCGTCGCAACGATTATGGTCATGGTTGCTGTAAATAAATCATTTGGGTTAAAAGAAAACCATAATAAAAGTTTTTCGTACTTATAAATGTTCACATCCTACGTCTAAGTATAAATGTATATATAAAAACTGATAAAATAGTATAACAAATTTTTTTTTAAAGAAACTCAGCTTCCAATTTATCAACTTATCAGCATCAGTCTCACGTGTAGAAGTTTCTTCGGGGAAATCGAGTTAACTGTACAGCGTATAATGCTGTATAGGGCGCGGTCCATGAAATTTCAGTCACGGTCCGGTGGTGGCCTGTCCAATAGCGTTGCCAGTTGCACAATCATGGCTAATTTTATCTTTTAATTAGATAAAAACTTCTGAGGCTATATGGCTGCAATTTAGTATGCTTGATGCTCGGAGGGTGGATGATCAACATACAAATTTGCAGCCCTCTAGCCTCAGTAGTTATTAAGATCTGAGGGTGGACAGAAAAAGTGCGGGCAGACAGATAAAGCCATCTCAGTAGTTTCTTTAACAGAAAAGCTTTAAAGGCTTCGGATTGCCATTTTCCCTTTATTCCTGAAATCAAAGAATTATTTGTTGCGTTTAAATGAGGCATATATTCAATGGATTCTTCTCACTGAGAATAAACTGCTTTATCTTATGCCTGAATTAATGATTCCCATCGAAGGTATTGGTCTGGTAATAGCTGTAACAGCTTGGATTTCCTTTAGAAACGCTTCCTACACCTGAATCAAACCAATGGTATAGTAACGAAGGACGTGTACCGGACTACCGTAAATAGTCACTAATTAGAAATGACATCTTTAACTTTTTCCAAATATCTTGATAAATATGCCTAGTTTACTAATGAAGGTAGACCCAAATTATTGCTTCTTTACCTCTTGACGACAGCTAAACCGTGTTCTGGCATTGAATTATGCAACTGGCCCCGACTTGCCTTTTTGGAAATGTTAAGTCTACCCTTGCAGTAGTATAATCTTCTCATGACTGGTAATATTTTACTGAAGAATGAGGAAGTAATGCGATGTGTTAATACGCAAGATAATGCATTCAACGTGTGCCTGGATGTTTCATTGTCTCTTTTAAGTAATATATAACACTTTTATTTTTAACTGATTAGACCTAAACCTTTACAAATTAATGTAATGGTTATGTATATCAATATGATGTGTGCAGTATAGGTATGAATACACATATATGATTTATTATAGGAACTGAAAAAACACGAGTTTTCGGTCCGGTGCATTAATTCTATATTTTTCTCGCTACCTCTCTAGGTTTATACGTAAGTTGTAAATTTGTTGCTTTTCTAAAAAGAACAGTCTTCGTCTTCAAACTATTCTGGAAAGCAAAACTGACAAAGATAATTTCCCTGTTCCCCCTGTCGCTGTCAATCTCCCCTCAAAGTGTGTTGACCAATTTCTGGTGATGGTGCACTTATAAGTTATTAAATGTAAAATCTCAGAACTCAAGCCAAGGGAAAAAGAATTCGGTTTTGGTACATTCAAAGGCTTTTGGTGGTTTAGAAAAGCTCTGAAGCTTATCTTTTCTTTTCCAGAAAAGCTCTGAAGGATCAGCATCAACAATATACGAAGAGATAACGTTCAAAGTTCTTGCACTGCGTAAGCTGTAGTAAAGATATTAGTCAAACAGTGTTATGGCATTGGTTATGATGATTAACATATTAGCTACTTCAGTCAGGGTAGTTGTCTAATGAAACAAAACGAAATATCACCACTGACCTAACATAATCTTTTCGGCTTGTGTAGTTTAAACACTTTTAAAATTGAATAGCAGCTGAACTTCGGTCGTGCAAATACCCATTAGAAGTCTTTCCTATACCGTTACGAATATGGGAATGGTCTTTTAAATTCATAAAACGGTTGTTCCCGCTAAAATTTGTCTCGGTGTGACGAAGTGTTCGTTTGTCCATAATATGCCTATTAATTACTAGCCTTTGTGCAAGGGCCATTTAGTGATGCCATAAGGCCGTTTAATCCAACACAAACTACTTTTTTACTTGTTAAAGATCGCCAGTACCTCATTGCATTTGGCAATGTAAACAATGCATGAAAAGGACAGTGTTCGGTTAACTGGTGTATTTAGATCCAAACATGAATTTAGGTAGTGTATAATACATAGATATAGAGTAATTATTTAGACAATTATAAACGGGAATGACTGCCAGAGGTACACAAAAGTCCATTTGGGCTTCGTGCTTTCGCTTTTTGCCGACGATGTCCTTAGACTGGCCTAGGCCTGCAGTTATTCAGTGCCTTAAAATCAATTCTTGCAATAACAAACTTCATGCAGTTTGATAAATGTGCAAATGAGGCATAAAATTGTGATAATAATGGAGGGGCGATCCGTGGTAAGCTGAAGTGGCGTTAAATTTCTCTTGGCCGACATGATTTGCCATTTTACGACAGGGTAAGTTAAACTCGGGTAGTACGGAAATGAGAACCCGGGCGAAAACGGGAGAAACCGGGCGAAAACGGGCGAAACCGAGGCGAAAATGAGAGAAAACGGGCGAAAACGTCCCCAAATGTTAATTATTTTTGTGGAATCAATGTAAGGGGAATGTAACTTCTGATGGGAATATAACAATCTCGATTGCAGGACAATGTTATGCGGTTTTTTTCTGCGTTTTGCCAGGTTCTGCATAGGGGAGAGATTTCTCACCGCAGCCATTTTGAAAATACGTCACTGGTAGTTATTTTTGGCTCATAAACACGCGGGATTGTTTACTGTTTGGAAGTACTCCGAAACAAATTGGGCTCTTTTACGTTACGGCCGATACAGTAAATTAATTGATTATTTTTTATCCTTGCTGAGGAAGGTTTTAAGAAAAGTTATTCATTTCAGGGAAAGTTATTCCTGACCATACGCTATTCGGGAATATTTTGTGCGCTTTTGCTGAGAGAGTCATAGTATAATAATAAATAATAATACTAATAAATAATAATACTAATAAATAATAATATTGATAAATAATAATACTAATAAATAATAATATTGATAAATAATAATACTAGTAAATAATAATACTTAAATAATAATATTGATAAATAACGATACCAATAAATAATAATACTCATAAATGATAAAACGAAGAATACTTATAAATAATAATACTGATAAATAATGTTACTAATAACTAATACTAGTTAATGAATGATAAAACGAATAATACTTATAAAATGATACTAATAAATAAATAATAATACTTATAAATAATTATACTAATAACCCATAATACTAATAAATAATAATAACAATAATAATAATTATTATTATTTATTAGTATTATTATTTATTAGTATTATTATTTATTATTTTTATTAGCATTATTATTTATTATTATTTATTAGAAGCCATAGTCAATTGCTGTCGCATGAGGGTGAAGCCACGATTAAAATTATACACTTGTTGATGTGTCAAGTCACGACTGGAATTGCAGTGGCATGAACAAAAAAGCTATAGGGTGAAGCCACGATTTCGGTTATATATTTTCAATGTGTGAAGTCACGATTGTAATTGCCGTAACATGAACATAATAGCTAGTGTGAAGCCACGATTTTTTTAAAAATAATCAAAACAACGCTGTAATGTCTTTGTCTATGTAGCAATTGAGAATATCTGGTTTAAGTATAAAAGATGGCTGAGAACTGCACAGATCATTCTCAGAGAGTCTCTCTGACTGCCAGTACTACCTGTATAGCTAGTTTGCGATTCGACTGTCTTCTTTACTCATGATGAAGTACCCTTGTGGCAACTGCCGTTCTAACTGTGGACGCAATTCTATAGAATGTTCTGCATGTCTCCACTGGATCCATAGGTAAGTATTATTCTGGACTATCGAACATCTAAATTTATATAATGCGGTATTTTTTAATCCTTTCAGCACATGTGATACGGAGGCCGTATCACAAAACACCATCACTTTTTACGTTTGATACGGGCGCCCTACCATATGCTGAACTGAGCATTATGATCCTCAGTGAGTAAAATGGAAATGTACTATACTCAACCAGATGTACTAGAAACAAAGAGTTTGAAAACTTACGAAAAACCCTTGCAATTCCATAAATTTGGCTACACCCTCTTTTTCGAAAAGGTGCCTAATTTGGGCACACAAATATCAGAAATGCTTATTATAACCGGGCGAAAACGGGAGAAAACGTGCGAAACCGAGGCGAAACCGGCCGGAAAATAAACACAGGATAATAATAATTGTAAATATGTATAATTTTCGGTAGAGGAATCGGTAAGGAAATTGCATTTCGGATGCAGATTGTAATACACTGTCCTTGTTAATGGTCCTCCAAGTAGTCAACACTGATTATAGGAGGGCAGTACGAATGCACAGATATAGACAGTACAGCACTGACTGCATATATGTGTGTTAATTCTCAATTGTCCCATTAATGGTGTACCATTTTCTTTGATTCCAAAGTAAGTAAACAGTGCATGTTATAATAAGCATTTCTGATATTTGTGTGCCCAAATTAGGCACCTTTTCGAAAAAGAGGGTGTAGCCAAATTATGGAATTGCAAGGGTTTTTCGTAAGTTTTCAAACTCTTTGTTACTAGTACATCTGGTTAGTATAGTACATTTCCATTTTACTCACTGAGGATCATAATGCTCAGTTCAGCATATGGTAGGGCGCCCGTATCAAACGTAAAAGTGATGGTGTTTTGTGATACGGCCTCCGTATCACATGTGCTGAAAGGATTAAAAAATACCGCATTATATAAATTTAGATGTTCGATAGTCCAGAATAATACTTACCTATGGATCCAGTGGAGACATGCAGAACATTCTATAGAATTGCGTCCACAGTTAGAACGGCAGTTGCCACAAGGGTCTTCATCATGAGTAAAGAAGACAGTCGAATCGCAAACTAGCTATACAGGTAGTACTGGCAGTCAGAGAGACTCTCTGAGAATGATCTGTGCAGTTCTCAGCCATCTTTTATACTTAAACCAGATATTCTCAATTGCTACATAGACAAAGACATTACAGCGTTGTTTTTGATTATTTTTAAAAAATCGTGGTTCACACACATAGCTATTATGTTCATGTTTACGGCAATTACAATCGTGACTTCACACATTGAAAATATATAACCGAAATCGGGCTTCACCCTATAGCTTTTTGTTCATGCCACTGCAATTCCAGTCGTGACTTGACACATCAACAAGTGTATAATTTTAATCGTGGCTTCACCCTCATGCGACAGCAATTGACTATGGCTTTCTAATAAATTAAATAATAACAAATAATAATGCTAATAATAATCATAATAATACTAATAATAATAATATTATTATTATTGTTATTATTTATTAGTATTATGGGTTATTTATATAATTATTTATAAGTATTATTATTTATTTATTAGTATCATTTTATAAGTATTATTCGTCTTATCATTCATTAACTAGTATTAGTTATTAGTAACATTAATTTTTTCAGTATTATTATTTTTATTTTAAGTATTATTCGTTTTATCATTTATGAGTATTATTATTTATTGGTACGTTATTTATCAATATTATTATTTAAGTGTTATTATTTACTAGTATTATTATTTATCAATATTATTATTTATTAGCATTATTATTTATCAATATATTATTTATAGTATTATTATTTATTAGTATTATTATTTATTATTATACTATGACTCTCTCAGCAAAAGCGCACAAAATATTCCCGAATAGCGTATGGTCAGGAATAACTTTCCCTGAAATGAATAACTTTTCTTAAAACCTTCCTCAGCAAGGATAAAAAATAATCAATTAATTTACTGTATCGGCCGGAACGTAAAAGAGCCCAATTTGTTTAGGAGTACTTCCAAACAGTAAACAATCCCACGTGTTTATGAGCCAAAAATAACTACCAGTGACGTATTTTCAAAATGGCTGCGGTGAGAAATCTCTCCCTTATGCAGAACCTGGCAAAACGCAGACCGCATAACATTGTCCTGCAATCGAGATTGTTATATTCCCTCCCATCAGAAAGTTACATTCCCCTTACATTGATTCACAAAAATAATTAACATTTTGGGACTTTTCCGCCCGTTTCTTCTCATTTTCCGCCTCGGTTTTCGCCCGTTTTTTTCCTCCCGTTTTCGCCCGGTTTCTCCCGTTTTCGCCCGGGTTCTCATCTCCGTACTACCCATTTTATGGTGTTATTCAGTCTGATGCCTTCCTGCCCACCTATGTATCATGTTTCTTAATTGGAATATTTACTATTAGCCAATAATGAATAGTCAGGTTAAGATTGGGGCAGCAGAGGCGAAGTCTCTAATGTCCAGATTTTAGGTTGGTTAGGTTACGTTAGTTTGCTACGCTTTGAATTTTACCATGATTCCATTTTCCTCATGGGGGGGGGGTGGGGGGGGGGAGGTGTTTTGGGCGGCGGAGGGGTATGTCTTTATACCTAAATCTCCAATTACTGACAGAAATTATCAGTCCCGTATGATTTTGTCAACCACATAATAGTCCTTTTTTGTGCTGAATTGACTCATGTTGAAGCAATGGAAATATAGGTAGTAACTAATTTACAAAATATTGTAACTATGATATAGACAGACAGATGGCAGCATAATAGACAAAATAAAAAAAATGCCTTATAACAGTATGGTAATTGTAAACGAAAGTTTGTTTTGCATCATACCAGTATTTCATAATCTTTAGGCCACTTTAGGAATGAAAATTTTACAAAAGATTGCAATTAATCTCATGTCATTCAAATTGTTTTTATTTCCATTTCTGCCTTTCATTTAATCTTGCAAAAACCGGGGAAGTAATAATTGGTATGGACAACGGACCATTAGGCAGTAAAACTGACAGTTACCTATTGCATTTAAGGACAAAATAGACAGAATTATAACAAAGAATGTAGAAAAACACCGTAGCCTAGTTGTGTGGAGGACGGCCAAAACCAAACCCACCTGACAAATGCAGCCTTTTCTAACCTTACCCTTGAACCTCCTTATTCAACTTATCCTATCCCTTTCCTTGAATCCATGAGTGCTATGCCTTTAAAGATTTTATCAATATATGTAAATTCTTAAAGACATGAACCACATACTTTGTCTTTTTAATTGTTCACTGTTATATATTGTGCAAAACTTTGTTTTTGTTTCTCCTCCTTCCATGTAACACCTGTGGGGGCAGACCCAAGTGGGAAGTTATTTTTTTTATGTTAGGGCCATACCAAAAGAGCAACCTAGGGTAACTCAACATAGCCAGGACACCCTAGCATAACAAAGACCTAGAAATCATAAATTGCAGATTGAATTACAGGGATATATCTTAATCTAACCTGTGATAACTATATATATATATATATATATATATATATATATATATATATATATATATATATATATATATATATATATGTGTGTGTGTGTGTGTGTGTGTGTGTGTGTGTATGTGTGTGTATCTATAATATCTCAGTGTTTTGCTTATATGTATGTTTAATTAGAAATGCTGCTGAACCCCAAGGTATAAGCCTCTGCAATATTTGGTTACTGATGGGAAAATTGTTAGATCATTTTTTTGCTGGGGGAGGATGTTTGGATTCTGGGCAACATAAGGCCGCAATTTTCACGTCCAATGAAGATGTTATGTAATGCAAAGGAATTGAAATGACTCGCTAATAAGTTAACGCAAATAAAATTGCACGAAGCTATAATTTTGTGGCCTTTCTTCATTTTTTAAGTATCTTGACTAAAACTGTTCGAAACTTCTTCAGATTTACTTAGAACTGATGGAACTTTGTAATATTTTTGTAGTTTTCACTTACAGCTCCCGTTACAGTTGTTTTCTTTACTCTTTCTTTTTACCTGGTTGTCTTACGTTTCTGAAATAAAGTCTTTAAGGCAACTCTCTCTCTCTCTCTCTCTCTCTCTCTCTCTCTCTCTCTCTCTCTCTCTCTCTCTCTCTGTTTTTGGTGGTAGTTGATTTTAACCCACTGTGTTTACTGTGTTTAGGGAAAAAAATGCTCACGTTTGTGCGCTGTGCAGGCCGAGGGGAATTGTAGCATTTATAGTTAGCAATACATGGGCAGACATGGCCCCACCTGTTTTTGTTCGAACAGGAGGAACTATCGAAGTATTTGATTTGCTGAAAAGACAATGTTGTAAAGGTGGAAACAGAAATCAAGAAACTTGGCAGATAACCTGCTTTGATGTGTTTATAGATATGAATTTCAAGACATCAACGCAAACTGATGCAACTGAAATGTGTCTTCTCTCCTATCCCTTTGGCGACTTAAGCAATTCTCTCTCTCTCTCTCTCTCTCTCTCTCTCTCTCTCTCTCTCTCTCTCTCTCTCAGAAGCAGGCTAGGCACGCCATCGACGTAGAGCTTGATATTGTGATAACACTCGACCCATCCTCTGCCATGAATGACCGGTAAGCCCAAAAGTGAATTATTATTCTGCCAACCCCGTATGGGGGTTAGTACGTCAGTGCACCTCATGCGGTACACAGTAAGCATGACTTAAGGATCTTTGCAACGTCCCTTCAGGTGTGGCTGCTCTCCAGCCCCTAGCTGCAACCCGTTTCATTCATTTCACTGTACTTCCGTTCATAAGCTCTTTGTTTCTTACTTTCCACCCTCTCCAAACAATTGATACAGCGCAACTCCCAGGTTTTTCTCCTGTTACATCTTTCAGACTTTTATAGTCACTTTCAGCGCTGAATGACCTCGTAGGTCCCAGCGATTGGCCTTTGGTCTAAATGCTATATTGTGTTCTATTGTTTTGTCGAGCATCCACATGAAAAGTAAAGGGTGGGGGGTGGGGGTTTGGGAAGGTTATGCCTTTTTAGATGTTCTCCTAGAAGTGCTATGCTTGGCTTATTTTCATAATGTATTTTGTCATTATTGCCTGTTCTTGATCATGAGTCGTCAGTATTTACTTGAGTACATAATTATTATTGCCCAATTACAATCAAGCTTTATTATTGCTAATTAGTTTTGCTTTTCACACAATTGTGTTCTTTATTAATAAACTTCTTGATTCCTGTTACATAATTTTTCAAAGGTATTTTCATTATTATTAAGCATTATTGATTTTGTTTCTCTTATCTAACATTTTTTCCTTCGTTGCTGTTTTTATTCTCGTTCGTTCATGAGGGTAGGATATAATATTGGTGTCTCATTGTTCTGATCTATATTCAATTAATTGTCATTGCCTATTCATCTTAGTATAGTAGAACTACCGACAAACATACTGGAAGTCAGTCACACAGCATCCATTATTTGAGTTAAACTTTGAAGAAGAAGAAGAAGAAGAAGAAGAAGAAGAAGAAGAAGAAGAAGAAGAAGAAGAAGAAGAAGAAGAAGAAGAAGTCTAGAGATATATGAGAAAAATTTTGGAGGCAATATTATGTCTGATATTCTCAGTTTGTTTTATGCTTAAACAGTTCTCTTGAAAAACCTATATATTTTTTTAAAGAGAATTGTTTAATTTGTTTTGAATTGATAATGTGCTTATTTCCTGACTTAAAATTGTAAACATTGTTAAAACTGCACATACCTATTCTAATAAAACAAAAATGCCAGCCTTCACACAGGTGTGCAGACTTCATGTTCTTCGTATGACCTAAGCTATAAGTTGTTAGAGATTAAGCTGGCCTTATGCCAGCACGGGCTCTTGCTCAGAGAGCAGTCCGTAGGGACACATGCTATAAGAGCTTTCATTTAGAAATAAATTGTGTGATTTTACTTTCACAAATAGAAATTTTTAATTAATTTAAGATTTGATTTACTATATATGTATATATATTTATATATATTAGATATATATTATATACACACACACACACACTCACACACACACACACACACACACACATATATATATATATATATATATATATATATATATATATATATATATATATATATATCTGCGCGCGTGTGTGTATTCCTACCGTAAAATCGCACATATTGTTAAAGAAACTTCTTGAAATTGCGGAAACTAAGAACAGTAGCGATTAGCGCCCATTGCCTGTTTTGTAAACATTCAAGTTTTTCTTGCAGTGTAAGTATTTCACTGGCTTTGACCGTGGTTGGTATTAGTCTCCTAAGTTTATTTTTGCATAGTTTGCAGCTGAGAAACGACCAAACACTTAAAACTGTTTATTCCTTTGTTAGTTGTTCATTACTGATTTTCACAAGCAAAAATTTTTCATTGAAACTAAACACTGCGTAGTTATTATGAGGACTAATGGGCATATTTTGTTGTTTTTAATATCATGACCTTAAACCTTTCCTATTTTTTGTGTAAAATTAAAGAAATATTTGAAACACGAACAAATTCTTAAAATAATGTTTGTTCTAAAGGCAAATCTATTTAATGGTCTTGGTGACATTTACTGTCACGCGGGGCAAGTGCAACGGTTTACAGACTCGTGTGAAACGACTGTAGTAATTGATCAAAGACCTTGTTGGAATGTTAGATTTATTAGCTTTGTTTCCATTTCCTCCACGTGGTGGAATAGCCTGTGCATTGATGACGCACCGGGTTGAAACCTACTCCAATCCCTGAGTCAAAGGAAGGACGATACGAGTCCACCATTTCCATAATTGTTATCTGTAGTAGTTCGAGTTGTACAGACGAATCTTCGGATTCAAGTTTTTTTTTAAAGTACAATTTATTATTTCAATTCGGTTTAGAATCAAGCAGCGAAAGTTAAATGGTGCTCTGTTCAGCTTGTGAAAATAATCATAATTACCTTCTGTATTTTTAAGGTCTCTCTATCGGTTCTCTTTTCGGCCATCGAGCTGACCACTGCCCTTTTTATGTTGCTAGCTTATATATATATATATATTATATATATATTAATATATAATATATATATATTATATATATAGATATATATATATATATATATATATATATATATATATATATATATATATATATATATATGTGTGTGTGTGTGTGTGTGTGTGTGTGTGTGTGTGTGTGTGTGTTTCATTCCATCTTGTATGTGTCATAGTTTTCGTGAACTTTTAGTTGTTACGCAATTTGCTTTGAGGGAATCTTCGTTCCTCTTTTTTACTCTTTTATATTATGTGCATTTAATCTTACCTTTTTTAGTTATGTAGGCAAGAGTAATAATACACATTCCATACAAGTTTATATACCCACGGCATACAGGCCTGGTCAAGTTCACGGGTAATGGGTATAGTGTTGTTAATATTTCAGCTCTTTAATTAATGGTTGTACAGTATATCATTCCACGTGTTTACATTATGTTCCCTTATTTCAATCATTTTGTTTCCCTTAGATCGAATATTCAAAAGGCCGTTTATCTTTCCTCGTCGATTTCAGCTGTGCTACGTACAGTACTTTATTATTCTTGCGTCCACGTAGGCTATTCTGATAGTTTGTTTTCTGTGACATGTGATCCTTGAATGAGTACACTTTGCCTCATTTTCATTATTTTAACTTACAAAGAGTCGCTGTGCTTTTGTCTTGCTTTCGCAATTGCATCATTTTATTCTTTAGTATTTATTGAAGGCAAATGGAGCTCTACTGGATATCCATTCCTTGCCAATTATTTTGTTCCTCCTATCTATGATACTTACGTAATTTTTCATCAATGTGGCTTTCGATTTTAATGATACAGGTCTGTTGAACTCGTTCTCATCTTGTGCCAGACCTTAAAAACCTTTTGTAGATTCTGTGATATTTATTCTTGGTAACATCAGCGTCTTCATCTATGATATTTTGATATATGTATATATGTGTATATATATATATATATATATATATATATATATATATATATATATATATATATGTGTGTGTGTGTGTGTGTGTGTGTGTGTGTGTGTGTGTATATATATATATATATATATATATATATATATATATATATTGATTTTTTACGTTATTCAACAATCTTAATTGTAATGTCTAGTTCATTTGTTTGCCGGAAAATCCAATCAATATTGTGACCACGCACGATCCGAATTTCATGAGTTGCTGACATATGTTTTTGTTCTGTTCAGTAACTGCCATTACAATATTTTTTCGCTTTATGAGAGTAAATTTGCATAAGTTATTTACCTCAGAATCGTTTACCTGGATACTGCACTCGTGGTGACATTTTCACTGGTTTTTCCTCGTTCGCCCTAAAGCGACTGTGTTTTGTTATGTAAAATTGCGATCATCAGCAAAGTTGTTTTTTTTTCGCTTATCGGGGAGTAAATCTACAAACTACCGTACTTTGTTTTTGCTGTTGGGGGTTGGGTAGGAAAACCTAAAAAGATCTGAAAAGTCGTTTCGCGTTGAGTTAAAGATACAGGGTTTTTAGGATAGGATATGAACGGAGGTACAGGTTTGTTTATTAGAATGAAAATTAGATTTTCAATGATGTGTAGGTACCCTTTGACATCTGCTGAAGATCCGTGAACAGGAAACAGCAGCGTCTGCTGTGTGTTGAGAGGGTGGAGTTATATAGTACTAATGACATTGCGTTTTTTTTTTTTTTTTTTTTTTTTTTTTTTTTTTTTTTTTGTTTTTTTTTTTTTTTTTTTTTTTTTTTTTTTTTTTTTTTTTTTTTTTTTGCATGAAATCATTTCCAAGTTGCAGAGAAAAATCAATTGACTACAAGTAAACCAGTCTGCGTTGAGTCGTAAATCTCATTTTTATTCTTGGTATTAGGAAATGGGCTTAATTTCATTAAATAAAGTTGTGGCATGTCTGCGCGTGAAGAGGTCGACACGTGTTCGAATACTGTTCTTGGTTCCAATTGATTTGTGAAGTCTTATCGTTAGCATATTGTCTGCATTGTCTGGAGTGAAAGCTTTACGTGACAGTGAATAGCTAAATACATTGGTCTCGAAGCGATAGACCTTCAGCGAGCCCAAATCCGATAATGTATCCCTCGGAATTACGATTTATTAAGAATGAGCTATGGAACACTTTTGATAAAGCTTGAATAATCAAGTAAATAATTACTGGTGTAGGCGTACGCCAACGCACTTGACAGAGAGCTACTGATTCATTACTCTGTAGGTCTACATGAAATGTGATTATTATTATTATTATTATTATTATTATTATATTATTATTGTACTTAGGAAGCAGACCCTCTCTCAAGCATACTTTATTAAAAGTAATGGCTACTTCAGCAGCATTACACTTGTAGAGATTCTTCTCTATTTTCCGAATAGCGGCTTTTTCCGTGCTAACTTAGACAGGCTAGTAGAGCGCCAATAGAGGTCATGATCAAATACAGTCAAAATTGGTGTATATATTTGAATTTTACAGATAAACTATGATACCATAGTTATCAAAGTCATTAACGATATCTCTCTCTCTCTCTCTCTCTCTCTCTCTCTCTCTCTCTCTCTCTCTCTCTCTCTCTTTCTTGAAGCAAGCGAGCTTTCGTCTGGAGCTGCCAGACATCCTCGGGCTGTGGGAAGCTGAGGGCTGGACTGGATCTTGAAGGACTAGGATAAGGATAGGGAAGTGGGGAATAAGGGAGAAGGAAGAGTACCTCTGGATACAATCCAGTTTAGCCTGGCGGCGGATACTCGGGAAGGGAAAGGTTTGAAGAAAAAAAGGGATGGAAAGTGAAGTATAGTAGAAGAGAAAAATAGTGAGGGGCAGACCCTCTTGCGAAGTTAGATTACTAGTTTAGCCATCATGCTAGGACAAGACAGAGAAGAAAGGCTCGGAAAAACAGTTAATTTGGTTCACCGCCTGCTAACTGGAATTGATTTTATATGATAGTAGGATTAAGATGTACAAGCACCTTATGTATTTAGTTAAATGTTTATTATGATTTATATTATTACATTAGTATTAGTTTTTTTTTTTTTTTTTTTACAACACATATATACACATCCACATACAATATAAATATATATATACACAGTATATACACACACATATAATATATTATATATATATATATATATACACACATACACACACCATATACATATATATATACATACATATTTTTTTTTTTTTTTAATTAGTCAGTATATATATACCTTGGTCTGGGGGGGTCACAATTGACCTTTGGCTCAAGTCTACTCCACCAGTAGTGATCTCTGACTTGGTTGATGGTGAGATCCTCTAGTGGTTGTGAATAAGTTTTCATCCTCTAAACTTAATTTGTCCCAAGTTTTCTGCCCAAGTCTATGGAACCTGACATTCAGAGGCTCCAAATTTGAGTGATTATGCAACTCCCTTATTGTGTTGAAGTAGGGGGGACTTTCCTATATGCTTGCCTCAGAGCTTTATTCTGAACTGCTTGCATTTTACTTAGTACTGTTTTGCTAAGTGCTCCAAATATGATGGCTGGGTATTCTAGCTGTGGGCCTGGCTAGTGATTTGTATAGTTTGAGTTGAGTTTTTGCCGAGAGTCCTCTGAATCTTTTTAATCTACTGACCGTTTTCCTCGCGGTAGCTATTCTCGCCTGTACATGGGGAAGAATGCCTGATTTTGAAATTTGCACCCAAGAATTGTGACTTGTTGGTTATATGGAATTCTCCTATTATTGACTATGATATCCATGGGACGTCGAGCAGAAATTGAGAGGAGCTGGAATTTATTGATATTTGTAGTTACTTTCCATTTCTTTTCGTAGTTGTTGATTTTTATTTTCTGTATTTCTCTAATAGTCTTTCTTTGCAGCATACCTTTGGCTTTGGTAGGATATGTTATTACTTGGGTGTGATCATCTGCGAACATAATTTGAAGGCAACCTTGAGATGGAGGAGGGGTGTCTTTAATGTAGAAGTTGTAGAGTGATGGGGAGAGAATACTACCTTGAGGGACCCCTGACTGTAACTGGAACTCTGGTCCTATGAAGTCTTTAATTTTAATTCTTGCCACCCGGTTGTCAAGAAAGTTACATAGCAGTCTGGTTGGTAAATCTGGCAATTGCGCCTCCAAAAGTTTGTATTTTAGACCGTCATGCCAGACTTTATCGAAGGCTCGACTGACATCCCTAGAGATAAGGTTGCAGCCGTGTCCTAAGCTCTTCTTGACTGCTATGTACTCATATAGTCTAGTTAATGCAAGCTGAGTTCCTTTGCCTTGAGTAAACCCATATTGATTATTATTGGTTAGTAGATTATCTTCGAGGAACTCATTAAACCTTATCTGAATGATTTTTTCCAGGATCTTACCAGGTATTTCTAGAAGGGAAATTGGTCTATAGTTTGAAACCGTAGTTAGATCTTTACCCTTTTTCCCCACAAAGGGAAGTAGTGCTTTCTTGAAAAAGTCTGGCCAGTAGCCCATACTTATGGTTTCATTGAAAATGACTCTTAGGAAGACCAGCATGGAGTTGGGAAGATGCTTAATAATAATTTTGTTTACTCTAGAATGGCCAGGTGCTTTGTTTTTAAAATTATTGATTATTTTGATGATGTCTTGCAGTTGAATTGGTTTAATAAACTGGTCTTCAACATCTAATCTATCGAGGTCTACCGTGTCGTATGGTATTATTAGGTCATCATGTTCATGTAGTGCTGCAGTCACTCGTTGTTCATGTTGCAAGTCAAACCTTAGATTCTCCCATGGGTTTATTTTGAAGATATTAGACCAGTATTCTCTGAAAATTGGTTCCTGATCCTGGGGTGAAAAGATCTTCCTGTTGTTATGGAGGATGTAAGCTGTAGGTTCAGTATCTGAACCAGAAGCCTTCTGATCATTTTCCAGAACTTTCCTGGGTCTCTGTAGATTCCTTCGATTTTATTTAGAAGTGTCTCCCAAGTCGAATTTATGAGTTCCTTAGCTTCTATTTTAATTCTTTCTTTAATATTTTGTAAGTATTCTAATAGCTGCAGTGATGGGCCATGATTATTAATTAAAACTAGGGCTTGTTTATAGCAATATTGTAATTGCTTAAGATTCTCTGTTTCTTTAGAATATGGTAAGATCCTGAAAGTTTTGAGGGGTATACAAAGTTCTGTGGCTTCTTTGATCATCCTGTACCAAAAAGTTATTTTGTCATCGATATAGGTTTTATCCTTTCTGATGTTATCAGGTTCGTCATAGTTGGAGAGAGAGTCGTCGAGAATATCCTTGAAGCGGTCCCAGTTGGCATTGGTCAAATCGAGTGTTGGGCTGATGGCTACCATAATAGGTCTCACAGTAAGTTTTAATAATATAGGTATGTGGTGAGGAAGTTAAAGAGACCCTGAGTGATGAATAATTGAAAATGTTGGTATCTGTTAGACAGAAGGATGTCAGGTTTGCCCTTGGATCTTCTGCTGAAATATGTTTGAAAATCTGGTCCTAGAAAGTAAACTAGATTCCTGTTCATAAGACCTTGATTAAGGTGCCTCTGGGATTAGTACTATTGTGGCCCAGGGCCGGGTGAGTTGCATTTAGGTCTGCTAGTAAATAGACTGGGATATTGCGTCTCATTAAGGACAAGATATCCTGCTGAGGAATACTGGGTTCCTGGGAGGTAAATAAGTCGTTGCTATGATTACTGGTCCCCGAACTGTCTGTAGTTCTACTGCGATTAGGTCATGATTGAATCCGTCTATTAATTTGACTGTGATATCCCGTCTTACTGCTATTGCTGTCCCGGCATTTTGATCGTTAGTGGTGTTTGCATTGGAAAACGTTGTAGTTCCAGATCTTAATGCGCCGTGGAGTTGGGTATCCCTGTGGAATTGAGAAGTATAAGATGTGGGGAGAAAGAAGAATAAATGCTGCTTAGTTCCTTACTACGAAGGAAGGTCCACTTCAGTACGTTATGTTGGATGACTGTGAGAGTGTCCATTATGGTGTTTTCCTTTCGTTAAGTCAAAGAATCCTGAGTTTAATTTTTGGAATTTATCGTGGTTTATCCTCGTGATCCTGTTACTATATTTGTCAAGTTCTATTGTTCCATCAGTAATATATTGTTGACTGTATTATTATCTAATTCCTCTGTGAAAATGTACTTCATCGTTTTATATTCGAAAATCATCCTCTTGAGGGTATTGTGGGTAGGGTTTTTGGGGTTTGCCGTGTTAATGGAAATGTAAAGTCTAAGTCCAATTTTGGGGTTCTTGGTCTGGTTGATGGAAGGGAGGCTTGGAAGAGCCATAGCTCCTTGTGTTCAGGTCTGTATTATTGTAGGATGAGGTTGTTGCTTGTGATAGTTGAGGTGGCTGTTTTTTTGCCGGGTGTGAAGGCATTTCAACTTCAGAGTCTGAATCGCTTTGTATTCTTTTCCTCTTGGCTTCTTCAATTTCCATGTCGTCATCAATTGTCAGGGGCTGATTGGGGCTGGTGTTGTTTTGATTTTCTGACTTTAGCAATGTTGAGACTTTCTTAGCTAGCTGGATAGCCTCTGTAGGAATTTTAATCAACGGTAGGCCATTAGCTTTGTAGAAAGCGTCCATCATTGTTTGGAAAGTGCCTGGCAACTGTTCAAACTGTTTCACTCAAATTTGCAGTTATTATAGCTGTGTTGATTACAGTGAGGCTTGATGAAGTGAGATGTTGTTGTTGGGTGTGTTTGAACTATTCGGCGCAGTTGAGGCTGTGGCTTGGGCGAAGGTCTTGTTTTGGAGTGATCTGGATTGTTGGTTCCTGATCGTTTTAGCCTGGTCCTTGGTCAAAGCTTTCCTGGTTGGGCATCTTGCAGCCATGGTTGGGTGATCCCCATTGCAAGTGATGCACTTTGGATTTTCCTGGTTGGTGCAATCGGTCCAATAGTGTTCCTCAGAGGCACATATTGAGCAGATTTTATAGTTACTTGGCTTGGGGCAGTTCTTTTTTGTGTGCTCATAGCTGTAGCATCTCATACACTGGGGTGGAACAGCGTGGATCTCCTGGCTTAGGAATCTAGGTGGAAAAGGATTGGCCAGAGATGAGAAGTCCTTTGATGAGACAGTCTCTCACCATTTGGGTAGACTCTAGTTTTACCTTGAATGTGGTTTTGGTGTGTTGGGAAGCTTGATGATTGCAGTAACCTTTACACCCATTACGTTGTTCAATTTCATACTTGAGCTCCTCATCGGATAGATTATATACCAAACTGTCAGCCTGGGTTATGACCAATGTGCGTGAAGCATTCAGATGAGGGGGGTCCAGAACTTCAAACTTATTATTGTGTAGAGCCAGTTTGGTGTCAGGATGAATTATTTTTTTCAATTGTTGCTTCATCTGCTATAGCTAAGTAGTATTATTAGCTTTAGTGAGCTTGTGGAATAAAGCATAATTTTTCCTGAAGAGTATTCCATATTGCCAGGCGACGTGATTCTTCATCAAGTCCCTGACTAGTGTCCTTAATGTTTTAACTTTACCCATTATGTCATGATTAAGCAAGAATTTTACCCTCTGAAAGAAGAATAATTAATTCCCTCTGTGAAAAATACTAATTAATCTAGGGGATTTGCACAACCTTTTTTGATAAATATGTATTTCAAAAAATTTTCAAAAATTTGGGAATATTTTTGAGAAATTTTGTGATACAACAATGTGGGATGACTTTTGAAAAGGGGGGAAGGTGCAAAAATATTAACTTTTGTTTTTAACAAAACTTCAAATAAAAGTGGAGAATTTCAAATATTAAGGGCGGTAGAACCAAAAAACGTTTTTTTTTTCAAGGAAATTAGAGTTACAGTAATAGTTAGCAGTCACTTTATGGAAGGCAGTGACCAATACCTAACTCCTATGCAGGCACTACTGAAGAAGTATGAGCCTGGACGATGCAGAACTCCCAGTGCCCCTAGAGAGTTTTAAGACCACAACGGCTATCTCCAGGGGCAAAGGGGCTACTGATGGTGTGTTAGTTGGAAGAAAGTGGAGAAGTTGAGAATGAGGTTCTGAAACAATAGAATAGGTAGACAAGGCAGGGATTGCCTTAACGAGTGGTTAGGATGGGAAGAATATAAGCTGGGAAGGTAGTAGGAATGGGACTAGGAATGGTGGTGATAGTGGTGGAAGTTTGGGGGGGGGAATGGGGGTAGGGAAGGATGGATGGGGATGGACGGGAGGGTGGAATTTCACTTATAGTTTTGCGCCAATTTGGCAGCAGTCGTAAAAGTGGCTTGAAGAGCTGTATCAGCACCAATGAGAAGGCAGCTCTGGCAGAAGTGCTCTCAGCCAATAGGAGGCAAGTTCAACTTTCTTCAAGCTTGGTTGCTGAGAACAAGCTTGAAGGTTTCGGTTGTCAGCCAATGGGAGGGAGGATTTTCTCTCTACCAATAGGCGGCGAGGAGGCGGGAGCGATCTCTCGGCACGTCTGCTCTCTGCGAGGTCTGCTGGTAGAATGAATCTTGAAGCGGTGTCCGTCCTCGTTTATATTTGGAGTTGACAGCAGGGGGTCTGCCCCATGCTGATCTACTATTGGCTGGTGGCGGTAGGTCTTCATTGGTGGCTTGAACCGTGGCCACCGCTTGAACCGGGTCTCAAACCACTTTCCACGCGTTGATGGTTGCGATGCTGTAAGTCCTGCAGCCGCCTAGACCTCCTTAGCGGCGCGGTTACGTCGATGGGCGTTTCGCTACGCTGCGGGACGTCACGGCTAACTTGATTATGGTTGGCTGCAGGAGTATCTCGTTTGGGGGCGTTGTCTTCCGTGGAGTTGTCGTGCTCGGTGGTGTCATTGTTGGTGGCAGGTCTTCTCATACTCGTAGGGAGGAGAAATTCTTCCTGCGTCGTATTTAGTGTAGGTTTCACTTGCTGGATGAGAAGCGCCTCCAGGCCAGGGCGTAACGACGGGCATCAGGGGCCTTCCCGATGATCTTCGTGTTTTGGATGATCACATCCCGGGTCCCAGGGAGATGGCCTCTTGACTGTTTGGTGCGTGCGTGATTCTTGATAGCCCCCCTCTTGGGCGTGGCATGAGAGTCTCTTCGACAGGCGCATGGTAGATACCAACGTAGGCGCCGCTGCAACCGCGGACTGGGCATGTATACTGGTACACCACATGCGTCTGCTTCAGGGGGTCTCGTACCTGTGGAGAGGGGTTATTTTTCATAAATAAAGGTCGCGCGTTCTCCGATTCTGGTAGTAGATAATTAGGTCGATATTTTTTGGTGTCGTCTGTCGGGGATACATTTTCAGAAATAATTTTCTTAACCGAGTCCTCTTCTTCACGGTAATGTGAACTCATGAAGGCTTTATAATACAGCTTGATATTATCCTGGGGGCGGGGTTTGCGGGCTCTCACTACCGTACCATTTCTCCAGGGCTGTACGGACTTCTCTGCTTATTAATTTATTTGAATACCCGTTATTTACGAGTACTTGGGAGGCGCGGTCGAGTTCCTGATGAGTTGTCCTGCCAGGTTCGAGCCCTGGAGAAATGGTACGGTTAGTGAGAGCCCGCAACCCCGCCCCCGCCCCCAGGATAATATCAAGCTGTATCATAAAGCCTTCATGAGTTCACATTACCGTGAAGAAGAGGACTCAGTTAAGAAAATTATTTCTGAAAATGTATCCCCGACAGACGACACCAAAAATTTTGACTGTATTTGATCATGACCTTTATAGGCGCTCTACTAGCCTGTCTAAGTAGCACGGAAAAAGCCGCTATTCGGAAAATAGAGAAGATCTCTACAAGTGTAATGCTGCTGAAGTAAGCCATTACTTTTAATAAAAGTAATATTATTATATTATTATTATTATTATTATTATTATTATTATTATATTATTATTATTTAGAACATGAACTTTTTTACATGGAAAAAGCCCAAAGGCTTTTTCCATGTAAAAAAAGTTCAAGTTTCCAGCGAATATGGTGTTCATTTGGAAGAAGTAACAGAAGGGAATAGGAGATAAAGAAGAGATCAGTCACTAGAAGAAATATAAAGTAAAAAAAATTAATAACTAGAAAAAAATGTCAATATTGAAATACAAGTAAAATTTTTCAGGGTAATAATGTGTTGCATCTTTGCCTGAAATTTTGAAGTCCAGTTGCATAAAGTCTTTAGGGAGACTTCCACAGTCCTACGGTGTGGGGAATAAAGGACTTCTGGAATTGAGTACACTCGACAAGAAAACTGAAGATACAGTTTTCATTAGCTTTCGTTCATCCAATTTCCCATTTGTTTTTACTGAAAAGACATAATATCGCTAAATTTACTCTAGATTATGAAAATATGCTGCAAATTATATCATGTAAGTTAAAACTGCAAAACAAAACCGTTCAGATACTTAAAAACACTATATATGTCCGAAGAATTAAAAAAACTGTATTTTAAGTTTCCTTGCCGAGTGTACATAGACAGTTAGACCCATTTACTGCATATTGGTGCTGCTGTTCAGCGATTCTTGTTGCTCTCTGCAGGGAAAGAGGATCGGGGATCAATTGTGAATGTGCAAGATCTCTGATAACATAAAACTTATGAAAGTTGACTTAAGTAGAGATCATCCGTCGATGGTCTAAGTCGTAACTCCTAATTGAGGGGATAGGGACTATTCGGGTTAGGCTAATGATATGTTTCAACGTTTGAATTTGACGCATAAGATGGGCGTTGTTATATTTAGAGAGAAGAAGGATTACGATGGGTTTATATGCCTCAATTAGATGTATTCAAATTACTTACGCGTTACAATGCTTTTATTAGACATTTTATAATTAATAATGGGCTTCAATTAGGACTTCGATTATTAAATGCTTCTAGTTTAAGTCAGCATTTGTATGACTGTTCTTGCTTGTTCCCCGAATGAATAGAGTAGGATTGATTATCCAGATCTTCACGGAATTTGAATGATTATTAACAACTCTTAATTATTTCTGAAGTAGTAGAATAATTTTTTCCGGACAGATTACAAGAATATTATGACCAGTTATTTCTTATCTATTGCATCCATTAAGATAACACTCCACGTGTTAATTGGTAAAATGTTCTACAATAGTATACAATATTTATCCATTGAAATGTATAAGTTTATAGACAGTATTATGAAAAGAAAGTTACCGCTACAAAATAAGTAAAATACCAAAGGTCCAGTTGGTATTGAAATAATACCTTCAAGAAAGTTGTATCCTGTGTAGTTCTCAAGGCCAGATTAAAGATGCAAACACCAACAGCGGTGACGATGAAATGTAGACTTGGGCTCTTCATTTTCTGAAAAACTGATGTGGAATTAAACTCTTAAAATTTTCCTTTTATCAGTAGGTATATGGGGCTATTCCAGGGGTATATACATATGCATTATGTGTGTCTGTTGTTATATGTATAGAATTAGCAATAGGCCTATCGCTAATTGTATACTTGAACAAATAAATGCATATAAACGTGCATGTATATATACATATACATGTATATATGCATTTATTTATGTATGTATTTACAAAATTAGCTATAGGCCAGGACTCTTAGTGCGAGGATGCTTAGCTCAGTAGTTTGCTTAAACTAATTTTCTGCAACCAGTGAGTCGCTTCCTTTAATAATCAGTGAAATTGAAATGATACGTTCATCGTTTAACCACCGATTCACTGACGAACCCCCGCGTGCAGAAAACTTCCACCACAACTGCTACTTCAAACTTTTTTCTGTTTTTTAAGTGCTGTGTCAGAACATATATCTGGTAAAAATTACTAATGGAGATATCTGTATATATATAGATATATATATATATATATATATATATATATATATATATATATATATATATATATATATATATATATATATATACTATATATGTGTGTGATGTTTGTGTGATTATGTATAAGAATAATTATAATATATATGTGTATATACGTATATATTTATTAGAAATAGGACCACGAGGAAAATATTCTCTCTGAAGATATAGAATGGGATAGGGACGGTGTTCTAAAGGAGATTTTCGTTTAACTTGCTTGTTTAGCCTGAAGGAAGGCAACGTCCAACTTCCTATGACAGGAGGAAAGAGCCGACTAACCAAAATATCCATACCAGGAGACGATTTCAGTCTGTGAGTTCTTCAAAATGAACGATGGTGATCATTTTCATTCGACAGCGGACTCCTTAAAATTCTTTGCGTTCACCAGCCTAATGAACGGGTGCCGACCTTTACTCTATATTTTGTATGTAAATTTTACATTTCGAATTGAGCCAGAGGGAATTAATCTGAGCCGCCATTCTTGGCCGTGTGGTTCTGAAGGCCCCCCCCAATGAATTCTTTGGTATCTTGAAAGTCTTTTGAAAATATGACTTGGTATATATATATATATATATATATATATATATATATATATATATATATATATACGCATACTTAATCATCGTCGTCTCTACCGATATTTAAAGTCGATGTGGACACGAAATATCAACATTACTACTAAGGCAGGTCACTGAACAATTGGAGGAATGAGTTGTGGCAAAGACTGCATTTGTTGAATAGCTTTGGGGTTGAGGAAGTATATTTATCATGCTGTTAATGAAAGACCGAATTCTTTTGTGTTGCAAGTTTCAAATGCAAGATATCTTCATTCTTCACTGTGTATAATCGATGTTCATATCGTAAAATATTGTCATTACGGCAACTGGGAAATACGAGGGTTAGAGACTTTCAGTAAAATGTCATTCAAACGAGATTCAAATATGTTCTTTATGCATTGATTAGCAATTAGGGTTTATATCCCAATTGTTATGCATTACTCTTTAAAGGTGCTTTTTATGAGCATGGAATGGATACGTGCCAGTGTCAGCTCGCGAGAAATCGTGAGATCTATATTTTTGTCCTTACGAAAAGATTTTTAGTTGTTGTTTACTTGAAAGCATATAAATCATCAAGGTTTGTTTTCAATGGAAGAAAAAAAAACCTATTGGATTTTCATGTCCAATGAAATTCGATGAAACTTGACAATAAGTTCCATCTTTAGATCCTTGTACTTCGCCCTGCTCATTTTCTGGGTTTCTTTCTGTTGCTGTCCAGTCACAATAGTGCTTAGCTCGACAGACTGAATTTTATAAACCAATTAATACCTACTTGACAAAAGAGCTACTCAAGCTTACCGGCAGAGAGAGTGTAACCAGTTCGAAGGCTAACTGTGATTGGAAAAACAATTATGGCTGATATTCAAACGAGTGAAGAATGTAGCAGCTTAATTGGTAGAAACATATACTTTTAACTTTTTTTTTAATCTATTGACAAGTGGATAAGTTTTATTCAGGAAGACTTATATAAACACACTCGAAAATATTTAAACTTCATGTTTACAGTAATTTAAAGATTTATAGTATGTAGAATGAAAAGAAGAGGCTGTCCCTGTTGTAGGGATAATGGCCGCATTGTTTTGGAATGACAGAACATAGTGGGGCGTGTTGGATTCAGAATCCTTGAAATGTTGAATGTGAGTAAAAACAGAACATCAGAGATGCACAATGTCAATTGCTGAAAGGCTGGGCAGACGACCTGAATGTTACTGATGCAAATTGCATCCGCAACCTCTTCTGACCTCTGTATTTCTTAAGGACCGGAGATCACGGCATTAATGAGAGGGCATTTGGTCTGTTGTCAGTTCCTCGTTGGATGAGTGGTTTTCGCACTCGGCTACCAGTCCGGTGGTCCGAAGGTCGATTCTCGGCTCGGCCAACGCGGAGTCAGAGGAATTTATTTCTGGTGATAGAAATTCATTTCTCGATACAATGTGGTTCGGATCCCACAATAAACTGTAGGTCCCGTTGCTAGGTGACCAGTTGGTTCCTAGCTACGTAAAAATATCTAATCCTTCGGGCCAGCCCTAGGATGGCTGTTAATCAGCTTCACTGGTCATGTAAAACTAAGATATACTTAACTTTGTTCTTTTGTCGCCAGGGAACGGAGAAGAAGGCAGATTTATTTTTAGGTGTACTTGATAAATGCAATGTCGTGTGAGTGGCCCAAGTAACCTTTGCGCTTCGGAGCTCGGAAAGTAAATCTTGCTGTTTCTCTAATGTCAAAATACTTGAAGTTCTTACGGAATATCATGCTGGTCAGTTTGATGTTAATTTTCTTGAATAATTCTCCATATTAAATATTAAATTATGAATTTATACATTTTAATTTTTAACAAGTAAATTTACTCAAGTTATCGGTACTAAGCATTTACTGAACATCGCCATTTATTCCGATGAATATCCTGTTCAGAAGAGAGTTGTTGAGCAAACTGTATTTACGCAGATTCTTGCTTAAGTGTACTGCACTTCCACGGGGTTGGAATTTTGGGACACTCTTCCAGTGTTTACCTAATTAAAGTCTGTGCTTTCTTGAATTTTGACATCAGACGGCAACTAGTAAATGCCAATTTTGAAAGGAAGTGTCTTTGTCATGAAGGTTTTAGTAATGTCAGTTTTTGAACATTTTTTGACATACTTTATGTTCATATAGAATTTAGGCCAAAGGCCAGTCGCTGGGACCCATGGGGTCATTCAGTGCTGGAAAGGGAAAGGAAATTGACAGTACAAGGTTTAAAAGGTGTAACGGGAGGAAAACATTGCAGTTGTACTGTGAAACAATTGTTAGAGAGGATGGAAAGTCAGATGAAAGACAGGGACGATGAAAAGAAGTTCAGTAATATATATATATAATATTATAGATATATATATATATATATACTAATATATATATATTATTGGAATTTATTTTAATTTCAATCTTACTTATATTTAATAAACAAAACAATTATTCAACAACCAAAACAACTTACATTAAAGAGTAGATCCACTAATAAAACTTTGTGACATTGCCGTACATTACCTTTTTCCTAGACATGGCCCAAAGATACATAATAATGTAAAGCACTTATCACAAATGTTGACGTTGACGTATTCCAAAATTGTCGTTGTCTTGGAGTTAGAACGTCCAGTTTTGTTCTGGGTTAATTTCCTATTACAATGTAGATGCCGGCCTTGCTAATGAGAAACTTTTACTGTAACTGTTCGCCGTGGCTGTGGTAACCTCCGAGGTAATTTACTTCTTACCTTTGACAGGTACATATTACGCACGCGCGAACTTAAGGCTTATTAGGCAATTACTAGTTTAAGTAATTTAATTCATAAGTTTAATTTTATTATTCATTTTACTTATCATTAACGCTAATAGTTACTATACTAAGTAGCATTAAGTTATTTATTTTAATTTATTAAGAAAATAGATAAAGCTTCGAGTGAAGCTAACGACCGAACGGCTATTCCCACAGTCGGACACAAATATCAATCCTTTCTGATTTCTAACAATATATATATATATATATATATATATATATATATATATATATATATATATATAGTGTGTGTGTATTTTTACACTTAGCTATACATGGTACATATACCATAACTTAAATTGTATGTTTTTATTGAATGTTTTTCAAGTCATCGGTGTTGGTAAAAGGCTCTGTAACAATCACATAAATCTCTCTCTCTCTCTCTCTCTCTCTCTCAGGCGAACATAAATGGTCTTTGTGTGTGTGGTTGCACGTGCGTGCACATGTTTGTACAAATATAAGTGGTCTCTCGTTCTCTCTGTTTGTGTATGTGGTTGCACATGTGTGCATATGTTTGTTTAGCTGTGAACAAATTTCCTTTTGGGTTCTGGCTTGACTCCCGGAAAACAGACGACACTGGTGATGAATCTAAGACGAGGCCGTTGTGTGAAATGATTTCCACAGACTTACAGCAGCATCTTAAGCGACGCTCACTCAGCGAAAATTATATGCTATTTTGAAAGTAACGTGGCAAGCATGCTCATGCCATAGGTAGATACCTCCTGCAAAAGAAAACAGAATGGTTTGTTCTGGGTTCCTGGTACTAGCTGCAAGCCCAAAGGTATGGACTTGAAGAAAAGGTGGCTATCTGAAGGTCGTATTTTTTTAAAATTAAATTTCCAGGTTAAGTTTGTGCAAAGGATTCTTCGTCATATCGTTAAATAGTGACGGCAGCTTTTGGGGCAGAGGCCTGGGTAATTTGTATCCTTTGGGAAAGGGCAATGTCTCCCCCTGTTTCATGAGCCAGTCCTGTTCCCGCGTGCCATCTTTCATCGCACACCCCTTTAGGGGTGGGTGAGGGCGATGTTGAAATAGCAGTGGATGACTAGTCAATGGTCGGCTGGAGACTACTGTAGTTGTTGACCTCTCTAGTTGAACCAGTCTGTCTGTCAGGCTTTGGCAGCGGGGTGGTAAAATACTGTCTTAATGTCGTCGGTCACCGCTCCCACTGTCGGGAGTTTGAATCTCTCAGGTGACAACTACTGGGGTCTCACTATTTACAGAAACGGCCCTAGATATGTTTGTTTTATAATTGCAAACTTGTTTAATTACTGTATATTAACAGATAGAACAGTTTTTGTCTGGTCCAAATCTCTAGTTAATTTAATGCCCACCTAATTATTAACTATTTTGATAAATAAATAAATAATGCAGTGTCTGAATCCGAACTCGGCAATTCAGCCGTATATTGTTGTTGAATATTTATGAATGTTGAACCTTTCCTACATCCAGTCGGCCAGCACATGGGCATTCAAAGAACTGTGGTGGAGTACGTGCGAACTCCAGGGACTGTTTTAGAACACATTGGAGAAGCAGTTATGTGACTAGTTTTTTTTTCTGTAAAAGCGGGAATTTTCATATATATATATATATATATATATATATATATATATATATATATATATATATATATATATATATTATACACACACACACACACACCACAAACATAACATCAGCAGCTGCAAAGGGCCGCACTTTATGCACTTTAGTCTATAATCTTTCGTTTCACTTCATTGGGTATCATAGCAGTCGGAGAAGACGATAGAAGTTACCAGATAGTGCAATGGCAAAATTAAACAAAATATCAGTAATATTCCATTAAAATGGGGACAGTTTTGTTTTTGTAGCACAAAAAAGCGGGACAAACGTGAAAAAAAAGCGGGACAGACGTTGAAAAAGCGGGACACATTAAGTTAAAACAGACCAGCCACGTTCAGTATATACCAAACTGATCCTGGAAAACAGCCCTCACAGTGCCCCAACTAACATGCAACAAATACACAATGTGAAGTACCGAATGAAAAAGAGAGAGCGGCCTGGTCATTCTAATAACTTTGCTGATCGTATTCAGCAAATAGATAATTTAGTGCACTCACCTGCCTTTGTACAGCGAGTGATACATGGGACAAATAAAATTCTTTCTGTCATAATTTACACCCATCAACAAATTGCAGACACCAAACGTTTTTGCTGTGAACCTTCTAGGAGTTTGCTCTGTATAGAACCTTCAATCTTGGAGAACTTTTTGTCCCGACAACTGTATAAATATCCAGCCGTCGAGCGTGTCAGTACTAAAGAACATCCAATCTTCTTTGGGCCAATGTCCTCTGTGGTGATGCCAAATTTGAAGATTATGACATGTTCCTGTCCCACCTGTCCCCACACTTATCTGATGAGTTAATAATTAGGTGGGCAATAAATTAACTAAATGTTTGGGCCAGACAAAATTTTTTTGTTAATGCACAGTAATTAAACAAGTTTACAGTTATAAAACAAACATACCTAGGGTCGTTTCGTGGCCCCTTTTGGTCGTTTCGGTAAATAGTTTGTTTGTTTGTATGGTGTTTTTACGTTGCATGGAACCAGTGGTTATTCAGCAACCGGACCAGTGGCTTTACGTGACTTCCGAACCACGTCGAGAGTGAACTTCTATCACCAGAAATACACATCTCTCGCATCTCAATGGAATGCCCGAGAATCGAACTCGCGGCCACCGAGGTGGCAAGCCAAGACCATACCGAACACGCCACTGAGGCGCTTGTTTCGGTAAATAGTGATCTACTATGCATTTCAGGGCCGTGTCTAATTGATTTTCGTGGATAAAATCTTACCAAAGCATCAGATATGGATAGTATTAGGATATAGTTATTTGAAGCCACAGCCTATTGAAAAAAAAATATGCAGTGATGTCTAATGTGGATAATTAAGGCACTTATTAGAGTAAATCTGTTGATAAGCCAATCACTGGGCTGGAAACTCTGTCTCCCTGAGAGTTCACATAGGCAGAATGTATGTTCCACTTCTCCTGAGGGATACTTTTTAAAGACGTATCCCACAGGAGAGGTGGAGCATACATCCTGCCTATGTGAACTCTCTCTTGAGACTGAGAGTTTCTAGCCCAGTGATTGGCTTATTAACAGCCTAGACATCAGATGCACGGGTGATGTGAATCTACTATAGTAAAACGTCATTACTGAAGGCCCTCCCACTCATTCTCAGATGTTGGTCGTAGAAGGTAAAAGTAGTAGAATATGGATTTCTTGTATTGTTTCACACACTCAAAACCTACCCTACACTCTCTCTCTCTCTCTCTCGATGAGGCATGTCTCTAATTAGAGTACAGTAAGGGATTGGGTATCAAATGATTATATTAATTGTGAAATACAGTTCCATTACACAATTCACGTTTCCTTTAACTTGGAATAGTCACCAAGTCTTACACACACTGAAAAACATTGTCACCATGGGGTTTCTGTTGCTTCATATTGTCTCAAAAGTTCCGAGTTCACATGTACCTGCTTAGTTCTGCTAAATGAATGTAACATAACGTGGGTGTTCTAACCTTGACTTCTTAATGCATGATCAGTCACATAATAAATCCACAGTCATCATTTTACTTGTGTGCCTCTGTGTAATTTTTGTCAGTTCTATACGCTTGATTCATTTACTTGAAAGAATGAGTTTGTCGTATGGTTGTTGAGTGGTTATTAGTGAGTCTATGTATTCCCAGTTATATCTGAGTAGTATTTATTTTTTATGGATTTGAAGTTACACGTTCTGTCAATGTTCAGTTAGTATTTTGGTTATTTAATTTATAAATTTATATCGTATTTATATTTATTTATATAATTTATTTAACCATACTACATCGTAGTGCTGAGTGATACTTGTAACTTCAGAGCTCCAAGTGATTGGGCTATGCCCTGAAATTGGGTTATAAACCAACCCATAATCCATAGGTTGATACATGAATCTTTATTGAAATTGAAGTAAATATGAATTTTAGAAAAATATTGTAATATAGTTGTACAAAAGGTATAGCTTATTGTACAAGAGTCAAATATTTGTGTTTCTACGATCATTATCATACTACTGGTAACCCTGCTGTTAGGTCTGTCATAGTTTACTAAATTTAACTAAGTTTCCCTTTAAATTTATTTTATTTACTTTGATAGTATTGATTGTGTTATTCCTTAAGACTGTTGAACTGTACTGTTGCTCTTGCTATACTTCTTTCAACATTATAAACTGTTTCTAAGAGAAAAAAACGACAATAAGTTTAAAGAATGTGGTGTCCAGAGTTCTTACTCTTTCTGGCTTCATGAAGTGATCAAGCAAACATAAATTTATCCTGAGAGGAGAACTCCACCATCCAGTCCAGGTGAAAATTCTTGAAGCTGGTGGCATTTGTCCATCGTAGATATCTGGAGAACATTTTGGTTCACAAGGTCATGAGGGCAGGTCCCAGCAACACCTGACCAGACTACCTTTTATCAGTTTACCCCAAGAAGGTTGCTTAAAAGTCCTTGGACCATTCTCCTTAGGTCTGAGAGCTCCCTCTGTCCTCTCAGACAAAAAGCCTCCTATTGAAGGTACTCAGATGGCAAAAGGCTGGAAGTTGAATGGGTCAACTACTGGTTCTCTTTCCCTTCTTCCTTCCTTAGTAAGGTGGCAGTCAGGCTGATTAAGTACTGAATGGGCTACGATGCAGGTTGACCTCACTATCAAGTTTCCTTTCTTAGAGCTTGAGCTCAGAAAGCGTGACTACTATGCAATGCTCTCCCTTTTAACTAAGGGCAGGGGAAATGGTGAAGTTATAATTTGAACCAATCAATTTATGATTGACCCAGATACTAGCTGTTTTCCAACCAGTGCTGCCCTGTCTTTAAGACGGCATTTGTTTCTCCAAAGTTTTCATGAAAGTATGAGTTTAGATAGTACATTACTGTGGCCGAGGGTCCTATCAATCTTGCTTCCTTATGTCAGATTGTATGAAAATTAACAGGAGTCAGTACTCCTCTGCTCCCAATCTTGACAAATAGCATGGGGGAGACTCAGCTTCCCAGTTAGTTGACAGAACAACTTCCCACCTAATGAATGTCTCCTACATAAAAGGTAATGAGTAATTTGTAATTTACCTGGGTACTATACAAACTTGAGCCTTTCAGCCTAATTCCACTTTAACCACCCCCTGATTGCTACTGATGCCAAATAAAAAAGGGCATGATGATGGCTAGTAAGTGGGGATTCCCACACCCCCACCCCATCCCCAATAATTATCTACCTTGTTACTATGTTAAGTGACTGATTATGCTCTTGCTGAGGAATTCTTCTATGATAAAAAAAAAATGTGTGATATTCTACTACTATGGGAACCCAAGTACCTGGATGCATATTCAAAAACATGGAAATGGATATTCTTCATCTGGAAAAAGTTTGAAGACAACTGTTACTGCAGAAAAAGGCTTGAAATAAAGTGATGGGGTATGATTAAACTTAGCCTAAGGTGACTGCAAAAGAAATAGTCATGTGGAAAAGCAGCCATGCAGATATTTCAGAAGAAACCTGCAACAAAATGTGTATGAGAATGGAATTTGGTCCTGAAGTGTAAAACAATAGTAAATGTGGAAGAGAGGGAGAGGAGGACCATACTGTATTATGGAGTTGGTATGTGATAAGAAGGGGAGGGAAGTTAGTAGGTATGAAGTAGCAGGACATAGACCAGTAGGAAAAACCATACATACTACATGGAATTCAGACAGAAAAATGCACTAGACAGAAGAAAGAAGAAATTACTTATTTTACCCTAAACCAGAGAATGTAGAATCCAGTGTAAAAATATCGGCAATGGTTAAATATAAAATAATGCCTTTTATCAGAGCCTCTCTCAAGGTCTGTTGGGATTAAATGCTGTACTTGGACCTGCTTAATTGTATACTTATTGTGAAAGGATATTGTGATCTCCTCTACAAATCAAATGACAATACTGGAGTGCATATACTTTTAGGTTCCATTTGTCTATTGTTGACATAATCATCATGGAAACCATATATGTACTAGCTGATTAACTGACTGTGGGAACTAAAATTTTAATTCCTTCTGATTTATGACAGCTTAAGCACTTATCACCCTTATTACATTTATGAAATTGAAATAAGTGTTATATAAATACTGAAATAAGTGTTAAATAGATACAACATTTTGGTAAGTAATATTAAGACATTTTTTCATTTACTTTACTAAATATCAAAGAACTATGAAGTGTTTAATAAAAAAAAAAGCTGTTTGATACAAAATATTTTATTGACATCGTTTAACAGTAGTATTGTATAGTACATAATACATACAGGAATGGATATTTCATGAAAATACATTGGATTAAGTTTACCCAAACAAATGTCAACTACATTAAGCAAAGCACCCTTTCAATTCTTATATCCAAATCAGACAATAAATCTAAAAAAATACCAATTGACTACTTATATCAAAGATTATAACTCGTGTATTAAATGAAAACTATTGCAGATATAACATGTGTGATACATGAAAAGTTATGACACAGGCTTGAAACAAGCAAAGATGTATTATTTTAATGAAAAGATATGCATCTACTTGGGTTAGCTTTGCAAAACAAATTTCTACTAATCAAATTACACTCTTGTAACTTAGGAGCATGTAGGTCTGATAATAAGGTCATGAATCTGCAAAAATAGAAAAAAAAGTTTTGTTTATACAGTACACAAAATATTACAAGTACAATTATATAATAGAAATATTACTAGTTATAAATGAAGTAATGTATTAAAAGTTACTTTTTTAATTACAACAAAAAGAGGTAGTGGTTTTCTGGTCTACAGCAATCACCGAACAACAAAATGAGGTAGTGGTTTTCTGATCATTGAACATCAAAATGAGGTAAGTGATTTTCTGGTCTACAGCAATCATTAATATGGCTAAGGAAAGACCATAAATAAGTAAATAAGCATCTTCAATCATAACTACATCTGGAAGCTGTGGCCAGACCAAAATTAGGACCTTGAACTAGGGGGCCACTCCATGCTAAATAAACCAGAGGAATATTCCCAAAGTGTATTTGGACCTTAAAGTATGTACACCTCTTACTAGTCCAGGGACCGTAAAGCTTGCCCCTCTAAATGGGAAAACAGACAAGATACAGTCTCCATCCAAAAAGGTGTCAGCGGCAAGTAGCAATTCCAAAAGCAAAGTCAGTGATGGGTCTCTATCCACCCGAGGCCTCGGAAACGATGAGCAGCCAGTGGCAAAAGCCCCTGGGATAACCATACACCTCCCTTGTCACTCCCATTGCCATCTCTGATCTTTGATCTCTATGCAAGATGCTTAATTGAGCTCCTTGCAGAAGACCCAAATCTGGTAGAGTTTGACAAGGTTTGAACCTCTCGTGTGTATTCCTATTTCCAAACAGTGTTCCAGAATTCTCAAACAAGCTCTACTGAAAGAGGATGTGATGTAGTAGGCCAGAGTACTGTCTCCTGTAACAATTATAAAGAATTTTTTGTGAGGTCTTCTAACCCCTCTACCCGAACAAAAAGGTGAGGGTAGAGTTCTAAGGCTTACATAAAGGAAAAGAGGGTTAGCATATGGCCTTCTCACTTGGGTGGCAGAAGACCTACCTATACAACTATTAGCTCCTGGAATGTGAAAGCACATGAGACATATAGCAAAAGTGACTACAGTTCCTGCTACTAGTTGACTTTGAATGGTAAAGGTGGAAAATTCTCCCTTTCTTCCATTAGTGCAATAGCATTGTTGGTTAATAACCCTTATTGTGCAGTGCTGGGAAGCTAAAAGATTTAATACAAAAGGCAAGAGTATTATAATATATATCCTCATTTATATTATTTTAACCAAACCAAGGAGTCTCATTTCTATATCATACAGAAGGCCCCAAGAGAAATCCAGGACAGAAAAGACTGAGAGTGATTGAAAAGCTTAGAACTCAGTTCTGCATTTTGTAATGCATATTGGTAGACATGAATAGTATGAATGCAGCTATTTGATAGATAAATCATGTAAAAATGCCTCCTAAAATTCATGGCATGGCTTAATATGGTTTTGAGGAGGGTATGAGATCTCATTAAAAATGTGATGAATAAGTTCATTGGTCAGAGAGGTTTGTGTATATAATCAGAAACTATTTGTTATCAAACCAATGAAAAGGTCTCAGACACTTGATAATGGGAGAAGTTGAAAATGCTGGTATTAAGGTTACTATAAACTTTCCTTGAATGATTTGAGCCTGTACTTGACATCTGCTGTTTGTTCAAATTAAGGAAGTTACATCAAATTTGTAATGTACACGTTAAACTGATCTCTCCAGTCCAAAATTAGTTCATACGTGGTATAGCTGTTATTAACATGTTTTGAATATTATTACCACATACCGTTTTGAAAGTAAAGATACCATTTAATAAACCATTATTGTGCATCAAATTGTTACTACAAGATCCATTATAAAAAAAATGATAAAATATAATAAGTTTAATAGTATTTATTTTAGTGATTGCGGTTAGCAATTACTGCATCGTCATTGGTGACTATTGTTCCTTCAACTGAAGCCTGAGACTGCAGAAGTATGATTGTCATTCTGATTTGTTTCTTTCGGTCAGTTCTTCTGAGTACCAACGAACAGTAACAGATCCTAGCCACACAGTGGTCTTTTTTTTTTTATTGGCAGGTAAATTTTATTTTTTTTATTTTAAAAGATTATTTTCTCCTTTGCACTTATGTTTACATACATGTAAGCTTTCCTAATGTATTTCATAAATGACAATGTAATCTTACATTAAGTTCAGATCTCTTGACATGTTTGCTGTATGTAGTACTGAAATTGAAACTACATTTCATGGCAAAATATTAAGGATATATACAACGAATATGCAGAAATGGAGTACATATAATCCACTAGCAGTTCTTTCCTTAAAATATGTGTTGGTAAAGTACCTCATTGTATACCCTACCTGTACATGAGGTGGAGCTGATATCATATGGCACACAGATGCAGCTACGTCTTCAGCCTTGAGAACTGGAAGTGTAGCATATGCTGTCTTTCCTTCTTCTTCCCCTCTTTGTCTTATGGCAAATTCAGTCTCCACCAATCCAGGGCTAATAGCCTTGATTACAAAGAAAAACTTGCTTTCATTAGTGACTTAATTTTAATTTGGTCTTAAAGCCATACATTAAGAAAGTTTTTTTTAACTAACATATTTGTCAACCTTTTACAAAAAGGGCTTCTAGTTTGGATAGCAATTTTTAACAAAATTATGATGTTCTAAATTCCAACTTCTTATTTTACTTACAAGAAAGAACTTTTTTTATAGTAGAATTTTTTTTACCCAAGAAACCCAAATTTAATAAATACAGTATTCAAGTAACAAAAATATTTTTTACATATGTAGAATTAACAATCACAAAGTACTTCCATCAAAGGGGGAAAACACTTACAAAGGCTGCAAGTGAACTTGCTAACACTCAAATATTACAAAAAAAAAAATGTCCTACAAAAGATTAATTCAAATTCACTGATGGAAGTTACTTAATTTATTGCTAATACATATATGTACTGTTTTCCAAATTAGTTAGCACCCAGATGACAAAACTTATTCACCAATATTGGGTAAATTATAGAACACATGACATTCCTAGGTTACCCTTAACCTTTCTGTAAGTTATAGCTATTCATGCCACCACTATTTAAATAACACTTACGGAAACTCGGATCTTGGAGTTGAGGTCTCGTAGCTCTTGTCTCAGTCCTTCTGTGAGAGCTGTTACTGCAAATTTTGTTGCTGTATAAAAATGGATGCCACCTCTGGGATACACCATAGTGTCCACATAGTGTCTGTAGAGAAGTATGTAGTGTGCTTATGACAAGATATGCTTGTAATAGGAAGAGCACACAAGGAACTCCTTAAATGTGTTAACATACTCAAACTCACATCTGTTAATAGCAAATCCATATGCCTTTAAAGCCTTTTATTCTTTAATGAACCCATTAGTACTGCTATCAAAGACAGCAACACCCCATCCTAAATAATAGCTGCCCTTATGGAAAATCTAAAAGAATTGTTTTTCCACTAGTTTTTGTTTCACTAGAAACCAACTACATAATTATAATGTCCTTTTCAGGATTATGGCATATCCCAGGTAATTAATTCCCTCTTAAAAAATACAAAATGGTATAAAAAATACTGCACAGGTGGATCCCCTAGTCTCAGGCAGCTAGCTACCAGTCTCATTATTCGTGTATCTGTGAGTTATCTTTTAGAGGAATGCATATGCTTATTTCACCTTTGATTCACTTTCCTTATGAGCTAAGTGGTTTTACTCCTGCATATTGTGTTCCTAAATTTCTGACAATGGAAATCTAATAAGTATAAGGTTGGTATGATTTTCCCGTTAATGTGGACGGGTGCTTATTTAAGAATTTTAAATGCGTACAATCAATAGTAGTATTTGAATTAGTGAGCAAACAGTGGTTGATATGCTTCGCAAAGTGTTCAGTTTGCGCATAGCGCATTATGTGTACATTGGCGGTACATTTTGGTGTTTGTAAGCAGTATTGCTTAGTAATAATAAGCTGTTATATTTTCTTGTAAGTCAGCTTTTCATTGAAGCTAAGTTCACTGGCAACTCTAGGTTTTTTTTTTTGGTTTTTTCCTGTTTTTTTATTACTGTACTTGGCTAGTAAGGTAAGAGCTTGCATTAAAGTAGTACATTCTCCCCCTTAATCTTCATTGCAAATGCCAATTTGCTTTTTGGTTTGGGATTTATGAACCTGTGTTCGTGGCAGTTCGTTAATTAAATCCTTTAATTTGCACCTTTCCTTTTCATGCACAGTACACATATGTATACAGCTTCATCGCAGCAAACTGGTCTACCATTTACTTTAAACATGATATTGTTAGAATACAATAAAGTTTTGTACATACTTACCCGGCAGATATATACTTACCTTATGTCTCTGACATCCGACAGAAATTCGAATTTCGCGGCACACGCTGCAGGTAGGTCAGGTGATCTACCCCCCTGCCGCTGGGTGGCAGGAATAGGAACCATTCCCGTTCTAGAACCAGATTTTCTCTTCCACCTGTCTCCTGAGGGGAGGCTGGGTGGGCCATTCATCGTATATATCTGCCGGGTGAAGTATGTACAAAAACTTATTGTATTCTTTAACTAACATCATTTCTGGGCTCAGCTCGTGTCGGCCTATGAAAGTATCCTTAATATCATTCTTCTAGGCAAAATTAAATCTAAAATTACCAGAGAAAAACAAAATTAAGAAAATCAGTAAAACTGACTCGCTCACTCTATAAAAGAAGTGTCGGTATGAGAATAGGGGCGAGTGGGAACACTACCACGAGTCATTCACCATTTAGACCTTCCAATTTAAAATCCCCACCAGAGAGAGCTGATACTAAAGGTGTTGGCCGCTACTACTACTACTACTACTACCGACGCCACGGACAGCAGCGCCCCTAGCGGTCATCCTTAATTATTAGACTGTACACGTTGTACGCTTTTTTCTTTCGTGCAGTGTTATCTTTGGATTTATCTCTTTATTCAACATGGAACGTGCTGCCATCGCATCGGCTAAGTTAAGTGCCTCATAAGTAGTATTTTACCGTATTTTAGTCTTCCAGGGACCAGTATTTTCCTTCTAATAGGTCATATACGGTTTCCCGGTTGACTCGTGGCGGCGCCATGCCGCCTCATGTTAAGAATTCCCGGTCTTCCATACTGGGACTTCTTATACTTATGGGCTTACTATATCACGTTCATCGTTTTTTACATCGTTTTTATAGCTAGGACAGCCCTTTTACCATTTCTCTTAGTTTGGTATTTAGGGCTATTCTGTGTTTCTGGCCCAGCATCCCGGCTCTTGCTCTTCATCGGCTATCGCTGGCTCCGAGTAGTCAACTGTTCCTCGGAACAGTTTGCCCCTCCTCCGGGATTCTTTTTTTATTTTTTCTTTTACAAAAGTGTCTTTCCATCTTTTTTACGATGTGATTTTAGTTTTATTTAGGTGTTAGCTAGCCTAGGTGCATGTCCCATGTGTTTGGTACAGTCTGGTTCACGTGGCCCTTCCAACGGTTCTGTTGCTATCGCGGCTTAGGCCACTTGCGGTCACGTGTTCCATAGCACCTTACCCTTCCCCTTCCCTCCCTACCAGGTATAGGGAGGTCTGGGGACTCCTTGGTTACCATGACAACCTCAGTAGCCTTCCTCCCTCTTTCTCTGAGGAGGCCAGGAGTTTCCCTCCCAGCTGGGTAGAGGGCGACCACTGTTTTTTTTTTTGGGGGGGGTCCCCCCCCCCACCCCTCCCCCCCCCCCCCCCCCCAACCACTCGGGTACCGGGTCACCGAGCAAGTAGTTGTGGGACGGGAGGAGTAGGTCCACCACGCCCCCCCCATCTCTCTCTCCCGCCGCGTTACGCCGGAAACCAACCCCCATTGCTCAGTCCCACCTTTCCCCTACTGTAACGAACGGAGCCTCCGCTGCAGCAGCCGGGGCCCTTTGGTTATAGTTCGTCTGGCTCCGCCAGCGGGCAGGGTGGTCACTGACTAGTGGTCTATTGCTTGCCTACTATATCCTGCCTTTTTCCCGCTACAGGAGGAGAGCTTGCTTCTTACCCGGGCACTCTTCTAGTAGACGGGGAAAATTATTTATAATATTTCGTTATAAATATAAGGATGTACCCTAATTTTACGGTGAATTTTAGTATTATCTAACTGTGTGTATACCATCTCCGTCGTTCTCCGTCGTGGTTTCATGGCTCACCACCACACCTGGTTGGATATTCTCTCTTGTCTCCGGCGTAGCCTTAGACAACTCCAACCGCCTAGTTACCACACGTATTATGGCGGGGCTCTGGTTTAATCTAACTTTCACGCTCCGGCATGCAGCGGAGCAATTGTTAGGCTGTAAGTGTTCTCCTGATACTAATGTATCTTTCCACTTACAGGCTACCACAACTGTCAGGTCCTGGGGTGTAACGCGACGCTTTACGACCCCTGCGCCCACGATGAGTGAAGGACTCACGCCCCGTGTGCCACGACCCACAACGCTACGATCGTCTGGCACCCAGAAGCCTGCACCATTTGCTATGACCCCTTGTCAGTCAGCTGGTGGGGGGGGGTAAGTCGATTTTAGACTTCTTTATCGTATTACTAATAATACTTAGTCATAAGCTTGTTAAGCCCCGTCCCCGCCACTAGAAGCCTCATTTCGCCTTCTCTTTCAGGCTGCCGCCGTGAAGGAAGTCGCCCTAGCAACCCTGAAGGCTGGGTGGGCGGCTTCGGGAAGAACGCCGCCAAGGGCCAGCCGTACATCTTAGATAAGAAGCTGGCCGTTCAGATCTTCCCCGGCGGCAAATCAACAGGCTACGTTGATCCTATCTCGGCAGCCCCTCTCATCGCTTCCATACAGCAAGAGGTGCAGCAGTCGTTCGGGTCCGTGGCCACGCAGGAGCCGGTCCCAGACGTCGCAACTTTGGACCTGAACATCGAACTATGGCGGTAGGGGCGGAGGATTTGTTGGTTGAGGTAGGTGTGTCGGCGCCCAAGGTCTTTCCTTGGGCGCTCCTGGATCTTCTCCTGTCCCTTCTACTGCTTCTTTTCAAGGCTTTACGGGATCTGAGATCCCTGCCCGCTCTCCCGCTCTCTCTGTACCCCAAAGGTGAAGGGACAGAGAGAACAGAAGACCTCAACAAGACGACTTTCTAACAAGAAGTCGTCGTCGTCTTCTTCGTAAAGAAGTCTTCGACTTCCTATGCTGACGCGGTGAAGGCTAAGCCGAGCTCTTCGTACTCCAAGAGCTCTAGAAGCAAAGGCTTCTAACGGAGAAGGCTCGCGCTCCAGCTGAGCCAATGCCTTCTCCGGCCTCCAACACAGCCACTCCGGCAACTGCCGGTTGGAGTAGCGGGACTCCGAGCGCCTTTGATCCCCACTGCCTTCTCAGCTGTGGTGATGCAACAGGTAGGAGAGATGGTAGGCTCGCAGTCTCCGCCTCGGAACCAAGTTTGAACAGATGTTTGCGCAGCTGTCAAACACCCTTAGTCAGTCGGGCCAATCCATCCAAGATCTCTCTAACAGAGTTAGAGAGAATGAGGACCGAGTAGCTGGGCTTTCTCAGGCTCCTCATCCAACAAGACTCCCCAGTAGCATGGTGCTGGCATTCTCCAGCTACCTCCATATGAGTCGCTACCAGCCTTCTCCATGGATAACCATGGAGAGTGGCCGCTTACGCTCCATTCAAGGACGGTATGATCTCTGTCCCGGAGTGTGGAACTCGAAGAATTGAGGACTTCGAGTTTTATCCTCCGGGATTAACTCAGCCTTTCATTGGATATGCTAAGCTGACCGTGGCGGCCCTCACTAGGGAGGACAAGATTTCCCGAGAAAACGTGCTATATATAGTAGAGAGCACGCACAGCGGGAATGGGTTCACTGCCTGGAGGACTGGGAGTGTACCAACACTAAGCTCCAGGCTTTCAAGAGTCCTTTCACTATTTTTGCGACGGAGGAGGAGGCTTCTCTTCCGTTCGCTACCAAAATAGTGGAAGCGACTCTTCAGGCAGTCCTCAAGGATGAGCCCTGCCACAGCTGAGGGAAGCGATTCTACTTCTCCGCTCTTCCCAGCCTTTGGAGAATTGTGGGAGAACTTGCCTGCCACATTCACGATTGGTAAGCTTAAACCAGACTGCGCAATGGACCAGTTTGGCGAAAAGCTTCCAAGGCTGCCTGATACTTTGATTCAGGCAGAGTTCGATGCTCGAACTAGGTTTGGGAGGTCCCTCAACTCCTTAATCATCACTGAAATGGCGGCACTGTCGTATGGCACAGAACCGCTATTCAAGATTCTGGCCAAGTCTCAGCTCCAAACAGTTCAAACAGATGCTTTCGACTTCTTCCAAGCTAGAGGAACCGCCGAAAGCACGTTCTGCAGGAGTGCACTATTAGGCACGAACCTAATAGACTCCTGGCTTCCAGCATGTGGGGGGCGGACCTCTTCCCAGAGTCCGCTGTGAATGAGGTGCACCACGAGGCTGCTAGGCTCAACCAGAGCCTTAGAGCTAGATGGGGCATCTCTTCTAAGAGGAAGCAAGAATCCGCCCCAGCTGCTGGTAAGAAACTCAAGAAGTCTGGTAAAAGGTTCCAGCCTTACCAGAAACATCAGCAGCAACAGCAGTTCGTTCAGGCCGTCCCAGTTACCCAACAGGGACAACCATCAACCTCGAAACAGGCCCAACCCATCCTCCTGTTGTCCCCTCAGTCGCAACCCTCAACCTCCTACGCAGTCTCGCCGGCCTTCAACTCTATGTATGAAGGTCAGGCTTACCCAGACCGTTTAATAGGCTTTCGAGAGGGTAGCAGAGCTGAGAGGCCACTTTCGCCAGCGTGGCACATGGGAGAGCGCCAAGGGGAAGGCAGTTCAGAGGAGGGCGCGGAGGTCAACCCGCCCAACAACAGTGAGGCTCCCCAGATAGGAGGGAGGCTGTTCCTCTTCCGTCACAGGTGGGGTTCAGCAAACTGGGCCACAGAGCATCGTGTCCCAAGGGATTGGGTTGGAGTTGGATCAAAGATCCCCCTCCAATCAAATCATTTTATCAGGAACCATCAAAGGAATTGACAGATTACGCGAGGGAACTCCTTCAGAAAGGAGCTATTGCGAGAGTCAAGCATCTAAAATTTCAAGGTCGCTTATTCAGCGTGCCAAAGAAAGGCTCAACAAAAAGAAGGGTAATCTTAGACTTGTCAAGGCTAACTCTTTCATTCGTTGCGACAAGTTCAAAATGCTTACCATCTCGCAAGTAAGGACCTTCACTTTCCCGTGGGGCCGTCACATGCTCCATCGATCTTACAGACGCATACTATCATATCCCTATAGCCAGGCACTTCCGCCCATTCCTAGGCTTCAAACTAGGAAACCAGACGTTCTCATTCAAAGTGATGCCCTTCGGTCTGAATGTAGCCCCCAGGTATTCACGAAAATAGCAGAAGTGGTGGTTCAACAGTTGAGAACTCAAGGGATAATGGTAGCAGCATACCTCGACGATTGGTTGATCTGGGCACCAAGTCGAGGAATGTATCAAAGCCACGAAAAAGGTAGTTCAATTTCTGGAACATCTGGGGTTCCAGATAAACAAGACGAAATCCAGACTTACTCCAGAGTCTCGTTTTCAGTGGCTAGGAATCCAATGGGATTTGTCTTCCCACAATCTGTCAATTCCGGTGGTTCAAACGGAAAGAAATAGCCAAGTCTGTGAAACAATTTCTCAAATGCAAACAAACATCAAGGAGAAACAGGAAAGAATCCTAGGTTCTCTTCAGTTTGCCTCAGTGACAGACATCCTCCTGAAAGCAAGGCTGAAAGATATAAACCGAGTTTGGCGATCGAGAGCAAACGCCAAATCTCGAGACAAGTTGTCAGTAATTCCACAGATCCTTCGCAATCAGCTCCGTCCATGGACAAAAGTGAAGAACCTGGCCAAACTAGTACCCCTTCAATATCCCCTTCCAGTGTTAACCATTCACACGGATGCCTCCCTGTCCGGGTGGGGGGGATATTCTCAATTCAAGCAAGTTCAGGGACTTGGTCAGTTCAGTTCCGCCAGCTCCACATAAACGTCTTGGAAGCAATGGCAGTATTTCTTACCCTGAAGAGACTTCTTCCCCCGAAAAAAGTCTCATCTAAGACTAGTTTTGACAGTGCAGTGGTAGTTCATTGCATCAACAGAGGAGGGTCCAAATCCAAACATGTGAACCATGTCATGATAGCCATCTTTGCACTAGCAGACAAACACAAATGGCATCTGTCCGCCACTCACCTGGCGGGGGTAAGAAATGTGATAGCAGACGCCTTTGTCACGGTCGGTCCTCTGGAATCAGAATGGTCCCTGGACGACAGGTCATTCCAGTGGATATGCCGGAGAGTCCCAGGTCTCCAAGTGGATCTCTTCGCTTCACAAGCAAACCACAAGCTCCCTTGCTATGTGGCCCCCAACCTGGACCCTCTGGCTTATGCCACGGACGCCCTGTCGTTAGATTGGAATCAGTGGAGGAAAATTTATGTCTTTCCTCCAGTGAATCTTCTTTTGAAAGTCTTGAGCAAGCTGAGGACTTTCAAGGGACTAGTAGCTCTGATTGCTCCAGACTGGCCCAAGAGCAACTGGTATCCTCTGCTTCTGGAATTGGGTTCTCCGACCTCAACGGATTCCCAATCCCAAGCTGTCACAATCAGTACAAATGAGGACTGTGTTCGCTTCCTCAGGAATTCTTCAGACCCTAACTTTATGGACTTCATGAAGTTTGCGGCTAACAAAGATGCTAACATTGATCCACAAAACATCCTCTTCCTGGAATCAGATAAGAGAGAGTCAACTATTAGACAATATGACTCAGCTGTTAAAAAATTAGCATCCTTCCTGAAAGAATCAAACACTACAACCATGACAGTTAACTTAGCTATAGTATCCTTTTTCAGATCCTTGTTCGAAAAAGGTTTAGCAGCTAGCACTATTACTACTCATAAATCGGCTTTGAAGAAGATCTTCCAGTTGGGTTTCCAGATAGACCTAACAGAATCTTACTTTAAGTCTATTCCTAAAGCCTGTGCTAGACTTAGACCTTCTCAAAGGCCTACTGCAGTCTCATGGTTCTTAAATGATGTTCTCAAACTAGCCTCAGATACTGACAACTCGTCTTGTACATTCATAATGCTTCTTAGAAAGACGTTATTCTTATTAAGCCTAGCTTCAGGAGCTAGAATTTCAGAACTGTCGGCTCTATCCAGAGATGCGGGTCATGTGGAATTCCTCCCTTCAGGAGAAGTTCTGCTTGCTCCGGATTGTAGTTTTTTGGCTAAAAATGAGGATCCTCTTGCAAGGTGGGCTCCTTGGAAAGTCATCCCACTTCCGCAAGATCCTTCTCTCTGCCCAGTATCAACTTTAAGAGCCTTTCTATCTCGCACATCCTCAAGATCCTCAGGTTCTCTCTTTATGAGAGAAAAAGGTGGTACTTTATCAGTAAAAGGAATTAGACAACAGATCCTTTACTTCATTAAACAAGCCAATCCTGATTCATTTCCTAAAGCACATGACATCAGAGGAGTAGCCACCTCAATTAACTACTTTCAACATATGAACTTTGAGGATCTTAAAAAGTATACTGGATGGAAATCTCCGACAGTCTTTAAACGTCACTACCTAAAGTCCTTGGAATCTTTAAAATTTTCGGCAGTAGCAGCGGGAAACATTGTTTCTCCTGATACTGTATAGTAGTCATAGTATAGATCCAGGTCTCCTTTCTACCGACCTTGTCCAACATGCCTCACCCCATCGCCATGCTACTCGGATACTCTAGCCTTAGCCGCTGAGATCATATTGGTGGATTGTCCCTTATTTTTTTGCTAGGGACATCCACACTATGTACTTATAATGTACTTCAGTGTCCCTACCCTTATTTTTATGCTAGGGTAGGACACATTGTGTTTGTATATTATGTAAATATCTTACTTAAGTGAATCTATTGTGTTAATTTACATTGCTTACTGGATATTACTATGTTTAATATAAGTTAATTTTAAGTACTTTATATTGTTTGCTTTCTTTATCATGTCATTGTTTAGGATAAGTTAGCTTTAAGTACTTAGTTTGTATTCTGTAATGTCCCTGATTCACTTATATTATATACCTCATTTTTACAACTGATTTTCATTTGTCCTTATTCCCATCTTGTCTGTTTCTCTGGTACTCTTTCATAGGCCGACACGAGCTGAGCCCAGAAAAGGGATTTTGACGTAGGAAAAATCTATTTCTGGGTGATTGGCTCGTGTCGCCCTATGAAACCCACCCTGTCTTTGTTTACCCACCCTGCAGGACAAGATGTTCATAAATTAAGGATGACCGCTAGGGGCGCTGCTGTCCGTGGCGTCGGTAGTAGTAGTAGTAGTAGCGGCCGCAACACCCTTTAGTATCAGCTCTCTCTGGTGGGGATTTTAAATTGGAAGGTCTAAATGGTGAATGACTCGTGGTAGTGTTCCCACTCGCCCCTATTCTCATACCGACACTTCTTTTATAGAGTGAGCGAGTCAGTTTTACTGACATTTTCTTAATTTTGTTTTTCTCTGGTAATTTTAGATTAATTTTGCCTAGAAAGAATGATATTAAGGATACTTTCATAGGGCGACACGAGCCAATCACCCAGAAATAGATTTTTCCTACGTCAAAATCCCTTTTTTGTACATGCAACTTCCCCGGCAGATATATACTTAGCTGATTGACACCCTTGGTGGTGGGTAAGAGACAACTATTTACTGAATAGACAGGTAAACAACATACATTGTAGGTAATAAATAAATAAAACCTTGGTTCCTACTTGTTCAGGCGGAAGATTCCATGGCTAATGCCTAGGAATCTGCTTCGCCTCAAGAGCCTCAGCGAGGATGTGACCTATGGCTAAGAGTTCTTGTGGGTCTGTCGATGGGGTCTTATCCATTTACTCGACAGAGCCTCTTACATGACAATATGCCTATGCCTAGTGGCATAATTAAGGAGCACAACACCGATCCCGATCACCTGATCCTAACACAAGGGTTAGTGCTTAAGTTGAAAAGAGTTATCCCCAAACTCCTTTCAAACAACCCAAAGAAAAAACACGACGTTAAATAAAATTTAACTCACTAGTTAAGGATCAGTATCGGCTCCCTATCCCAGCAATGTATCCCCAGACACGTATCAACCAAGAGAGAAGAATCTCTCGTAGGTTATCTTGACATCCTTCGGATATGGGAAGTCAACACAGAGTTGCATCTCCCGTATGTGACAGCTAATATGTCCTTATGACATATTGTTAAGGAAAGAACAAGAATTCGGAAAAGCTCGCACTTCATGCGCTTTTAATTCTCAGCTGTTTGAAGGAATCATCAATGCACTTGTCAAGTGCTTAGGAGATCACATTGTCTCAAAGAAGGCCAGGGCATTCTTTGATATAGATCTCTTCTGGGTGAAGCCTGGAGCCTGGCTAGTGCTTCGTGCCTGGCAGGCGCCTAGCGCCTGTCTAGCGCCTCGCGCCTGGCTGGAGCCTTGCGCCTGAATGGCGCCTAGAGCCTGGCTGGAGCCTCGCGCCTGGCTGGCGCCTGATTGGCTCCTCCCTCCTGGCTAGCGCCTCGCGCCTGGCTGGAGCCTTGCGTCTGGCTGGCGCCTTGCGCCTGGAGCTTGGCAGAAGACTTCATGATTACAGTCTATGAGTCTGCATGCCTCAAGAGTTTCAGCGAGGTAGGGACCTATGACTGACAAACCCTTCTGGATCATGTCAATGGGGGCTAGCCCGCTTACACGACAGAGCCTTCTCGGATCGTGCCAATGGGGGCTGACCCACTTACATGGCAGAGCCTTACCTGTATCATATCAATGGGGACTAGCCCTCTTACATGACAGAGCTTTAGGTTTCTCTTTACTGGAAGGAGCCTTGCGCCTGGATGGATCCTCAATCCTGGCTGGCTTCTAGAGCCTGGCTTGCGCCTCGCGCCTGGCTTGGCTCCTCCACACTTGCTGGAGCTTCGAGCTTGGAAGAGTCTCTAGGCTGTCTGGCGATGTCCACATCGGACACTCTTATATCTGTCCGATTTGTTCGCCTCTGGCAAATGCGCCAGGTTGGAGGCCCGCTCCTTCTCAGTATCCGACCATGACAGAGTTCCTTGGAACTGTCCACCTCTGGCGTTTTTCGCCTGTATTGGCATTTGGCGCCTGGCTGGCGCTACATTGTCCGAAAGTCCTGAACAACCACATAGTCTATCAAGAGACTGGAGAAGGGTGGAAGAAATTCTTCCCCTTTGAGCTTTTGGCCCCTGGCAAGGGGAGGTGATTGTAGTCAGCTACATCCAGTAGACGACAGGATATCTAATAATACGAGAGAGAAGAGTCTTCCTCCAAGGAGGATCCTTCGTGAATACTTCCTTTGCTAACGAGATCTCTTCTTACATGTTGATGAGGTTCCTCGTTGCAGAATCTTCCCTATCCTTGCCCGAAGGAAGGGAAGGAGTCTGGAAGTCGAAGGAGACTCAGAGCTGAAATTGGGCGGAACCCTGATTTCTAGCTCTTATTGTATCCTTCTGAATACCTTCTGGGAAGCATTTCGAGCCCTCATCCCACCCCGAAGACTCTGTAGGCAAACGATTAAACCATCTGTAGATGAAAAAGTAAGTACCCTGCCTGGGCAACGAAACTTCTATCTGAAAGCGTTGCGTCAGGAATAGAGGGTTTTAGTTCTTTTGCCAGACATACTATGCTGGCAAGAACCCATTGCCGAGTCTCCATTGAATCTGATGCGAGATTCCAATGCACAAAAAATTCACTTGTCTTCTTGGTCGTTTAGGGCTAAGAGAAACAAAGAATTCCTTCATAAACTTTCTCAAAGAAGTTTGATGAGGAGCAGTTCCATTTTGTCGGAACACGGAATCTGTGGCCACAAAAAGATCCCATTGGAAGTACATGATATCCTACTCTTGTCGTATTGCGGTATCGTATAAGATCCTGAAGATCTTAATCCTCTGTTATCTCTAATTCCCCTTGTAGAGACAGAGTATAGCCTTTTACTGCGTTCTTTGATAGCAGATATATACCTAGGTGATTCTTCCCTCTGAAAGTGAAGAAAGAACCTCGCTATGTGGTTCACAGAGGTATCGGAAGAGGACAGTTTCCTCATTCCATCTAGCACGATCTGCAGCAATTCTATGTCTTAGCCATGACTATTGTCATTTACCTTGAAAAATCCTCTCATTCATGTCTACTTCTGGTCAGTCTGCACGCGGACAGACTCCGAGTGGAGAGGTTTTTCAGGTCTATTTATAATAGATTCTGATAGAATATCCAGATACTCTTGGAAAAGCCTTACGAAACATGCTGTGAGAAGAACGTGACTTCTGTGAATCCAACCTCTCTAAGGCCAAAATGAGGCATTCATCCTCTCTTCCTTTGACGCCCATTTATCTTAATATCTGTTAAGAATTTATAACTAGGGGAAAAAAGACTAAAGTTTATTCCCCTTCTTTAAATTAAAGATGTCGTATATTGCTACCTCTCTTGGTTCGAGGAAAAGGAAGCAGTCTATAGGAAGCCTGTTCGTCTTCTACCTTGCGAAGAGATCTATGAAGAAGACTTTACTTTCCGCAGGTTCTCAAAACTCTTTTCAATAAATGTTAGACATACGTTAACAGTTATTATCTTCGATCGAGAAGGTTCTCACGGACATGCAAAATCTTGCATCGAACCTCTTAAGGATCGCTACGTTCCGTGTCTGTTCCCAAATAGGTTCTCTTTTGTTAACACGAACAGGGGCGAAAAAAGAGATTCTCGATGCTCTTTGCGATATGAGAGAGTCGTGGAATTGGCCTACGTGATTAAAATAAATCATTTCATCATTCCTTGTAAGAGACCCCTTTCCGATTAAATGGGTAACAAAAACAGGAACGAATCTTGCCGTTACCGAGCCTCCGAGAGGCTACTGGTTTGTTTGTTTGTTTGTATGGTGTTTTTACGTGACTTCCGAACCACGTCGAAAGTGAACTTCTATCACCAGAAATCCACATCTCTCACTCCTCAATGGAATGGCCGAGAATCGAACCCGCGACCACCGAGGTGAGAAGCAAACACCAAACCAACCACTACTGGACTCTTAGGTTAATAACTCGCTAAAACGAGAAAATATCTTGGATGGTGCTTCTGGCTCATTGCGCCAAGCTGGCGCTTCTGGTGCAATTTGCGCCAGGCTGGCACTTCCTTCTAGTTCTTTTAAGGTTATGTGCCAGAACATCTGTGTCTTTATGGTACCCGACATCCTTCACGTGTTAATTCCGTTCTTAGTAGGAAAAAACTTTTATATACGTAGTATAGTCCATTCAGGGAAACAACTTCTGCCACTAAGAGAATGTTTCCCATCCGACTCACCCATCTTCTCTTGAGCAATATCCGATTCTAAAAAGGTTGTGTGCGTTTCTCGAAAGGATGAGAGAATTGTATTATATCGTGCTCTGCCGTATTAGAATCCTTTATAATACTGTCACATTGTGGTAAACAGCATTAATCTAGGAAACCTTTGTAAGGATACTAGGAATTCTGTAGTTAACCTCGGTATGTGCATAAGACTTGACCATACCGTAGTCTTAAAGTGAATTCTCTTCTACTACATTCATCTTCTCACTAAGCATGTACTCTAATAAGCCATGCTTTCGTAAGCATGAGAGCATCATATAATACGTATAAAGTTCCGCTGCGTTAGAATCCTTTAATAATGTTACCTACGGTAAACAGCATTGAAATGTTGTAATATCTTTCTTATTGAAAGCTTCTTAGCAAAAGGCAGACAATATTTTATTTATGTTTGCTTAACTATCCCCTCAATCCGAGGCTAAAACCGCGATTGTAGGGGAGAGACACGGTTAGTTATTCCATCCCGCAGGAGAGAGACATGTAACCGACCACTCATGACCGACACCTACATGTTACTGCGTTGGTCTACTGCGTTGGTCTCTAAGGCGCGATAGCAGTCTCCGTTAGCCGTCTGGCCTTACTCTTCCAGAGTTGCCAGCTACTCCATTAAATAAAGAATCTTATAAAATTATTATCGAACTTCAGGAAGTTCTTATTAATGCATATTTAAGCGAAACAAGACTTCGATAAATCTAGAAGCTAAGTAGGTGTTGTCTTAACAATCCCTTTAAGCGTAGTCCTTCCTAGGAAATTCCTGGAAGGATACTGGTAATTGAGTTGCTCAGCAAAGAAGTAACTACGGTATGTGCTTATGATTTGCCGTATCGTATTCTCATACAGCAGATACTCTACTACCTTCTTTCCCTGCCGAGGCAGATAGAGAAAGGAAAAATTTTTACTGTCTTCGTTCTTTTCGTTAATAGAACGATAGAAAGAGTATATATATCTCCTTAAGGAAGGAAGTTAATCCAGGAACTCTTTAAATCTTCGTGATTTCCTCATAAGTCGCAGAAGAGACAGAATTCCTGTTCATCTGTAGGGTTTACGGAAGGAAGTAGATATTTCCTATCCGCCATCATACCCAAACGTCGATGAGATTCTTATAAGAAAAACTCCCAAAGCTCTTGCCTCTTCATAACGAGGGAAGAGCATGAATGAAGGAGAGAGTCTGCATTGAGAGGAACTGCCAAACACAGGAGTCTTCTGAATAATGAAAAAATGGCTTCTCTTAGTATCAGAATCCTTCTGACAAAAGCGACGGCCGCCTGTGCGACATCTTGCACCTTTGCCAGGGGAAAGTTGCTCAAGTTAAAAACTCAAAGAGGAGCCTCGCGACTGACCTCTCTCTCATAAGAAGATTTGGAATATTCTGGTGCCTGGCTCCTTGCGCCTGGATAGTTCCGCGCGCCTGGAATGTTCTGCACGCTAGAAAGGAGACTCGCTCCTGTAACGTTCCGCTTGCGTGGAAGGTCCCGTGCGCCCTGATAGTTCCGAGCGCCTACTAGACCCCTTTTAGAAAGAGCCTCTTGCCCGGAAACGTTCAATGGAAGGATCGTTCTGATTGCCACTGTACTATAAGGCTCCTTGCTCTAGCCGTCTGTTTTTCTGGCGCAATTTGCGCCAGGCTGGCGCTTCGTCTCTTTGAAGGCGCCTTGCGCCAAGAAAAAATTTTCTGGAACGCGGCTCGCGCTCAGTTGCTAGAACGCGGCTCGCGTTTGGTTGTAGGAACGCGGCTTGCGCTAGTCTGTTTTCTGGAACGCGGCTCGCTGCTGGCTGTTGGAACGTGGCTCACGCTAGCTTGCTGGAACACGGCTTCCTGGCTGGCTCTTGCTCAGTGTTCTCTTAGTTTTCAGAGAACGCGCTAGATCCTACAAACTCCAACCATATACATTCTTCGTCTTTTCGGATGTAAGATGAAGAGACGCACTTTTTTAAGGATGCCTTTTCAATGGCTATCCTTGGCAGTCTGGGACGCTCTACAGAACCTGCCGAGGGGACGCCTGACCGGTGGGGATTCTCTGAAACCTCCTTACGGCTTTCGACATTCCTTCTCCTCTGGGCTTGGGAGCTTGAAAGAGGTCTAGGCCTGAGAGCGAGACAGAGCCGATCAGACGCACCCTCCACTGCAATGGGGAACACTAGTAATCACTTCTTACCTTTTAATAGCTCGCATTTTGAGCCACAATCCTTGTCTTCAAATTGCAATTATGAATTTGAAGTTTCTGCAAAGTAAGAAGGTGATGAGGATGCAACACTACTAGTACTATTAATACTCTAATTGCTCGTTAGTACGAGTATCCAAAAAACTTTAAAAGAAACGTATCTAGTTAAATGCTTTACTGACTCCCTAAAGTAGGAAGTCAGTACGTATATTTCCTCAATCAATTCTAACACTTATTACACATATTAATGAATAAATATTAATATTTCCCTTTCTTGCAAACTATGTGAGTGTCTACCGAAAATTTCGGTAGTTACACATCATATATTCTTCGAAATTTTCGAAGTCAAATTCATTAAAAAGTTAATAAAAGCGTATGCCGAACCAAAAACCCAGTACTTCCCTGCAAAAGACAGCCCAGAAGATCGATGGCGATGAAAAACGAAAATCAAGTCAGGAGGTAGCAACAACATATGTTGACACTACCGCGACAAAGAAAATCTGGTTCTAGAACGGAATGGTTCCTATTCCTGCCACCCAGCGGCAGGGGGGTAGATCACCTGACCTACCTGCAGCGTGTGCCGCGAAATTCGAATTTCTGTCGGACGTCAGAGACATAAGCTAAGTATATATCTGCCGGGGAAGTTGCATGTACAAAAAAGTGTATTCATGCTGTCAAAAATTATTTAAAAATTTTAATACTTTGCAACTGCATCATATTTTTATTATGTTAAGGTAAAATTTTCAAGATCGTGATTTTGTACAGATCTGGACAAAGTTTCCTGAATTTTATATATAAAAGAAATTACTCTATAATCAAGATGAGATGGAATTCATACCTGACAAAACCAGGTGGAGAGATATGTGTAGTTCAGTTGCTATTACATGGAAAGCTTATGGTACTGCTTCAAGACCTAACAGCACTCCTCAGAAAATGATTGTGCAAATTTTGAACCACTCCTCAGTGACATGGTTTCAATAACTAAGACTGTATGTACAGTAAGCTTATTTTCTTGATCAGTATTTTGCAAATGTTGGCAAAACTGCTATTGAGATATGCAAGCAGTACAAGTCAGTGCAAGCATTATGAATGTACAGTCATGATGCATATTTCCAAACATTTCATATTAACTATTAGCTGGGAAGAAAGAAGTTAAAGTTATAAATCAAACCAAAAAGCAACAATTGAGAACTAAAGAGGGTACGTCACTGACTTAAGCAAACCAGTGAATTACGAACTCTGGAGCATCATCCCCATTTTGCAACAGTAACTTGTTTGCGAATTTTTTTATTGTTCATACGTGAACAAATTTTCGGTCTCAACAATAAGATAACTTTCTAGCACCTAGCTGGATCCAGTTAAACAATCAAAGATTGAAAAGCAAGGAATCTGTGAGATCTGGCAACAAGCGCGTGTATCTGGTGAAAACCGGTCAAAGACCGCACACCTACTTTACGTATATCACGTTCAGTCATTTTCTTGACCATCTGGGTGAGCAATGCGGTTGCTTACTCTCCCTCCAACTCGGTTGTTTTGCCCGTTTTTGCTCTTATGCTTGTTTGTGTTTGTGTTATTATGGCTTCCTCTGGATCTTCACGGCCTCGCCAACGTATGTGCCCAGGGACTCAAGGTTTCCCGTGTCCTCATTTCCTGGCTTCTTCGGCTACATACCCCCATTCCACATGCAGTAGGTGTCGTGCTAATTTCTGTACTGTAACGAATCCCTGCCCGGAATGTCGTGTGTGGTCTAAATCGCAGTGGAAGTTATTTTATAGTAAGAGGGAGCATCGCAGAATTTAGACTATTCCTTCATGGGAATGGTTTTCACTGCCTTGTCTAGATGCTTTGTCTTCTCCCTCAGTCACACCCCATGATGCTAGAGTTTGTGTGCCTGTGTCTCCTTCCTTTTCTTCCATCGATTCGTCGTTGGAAGTATCGGGAGGCCCTCAGGTTGATTTAATGTGTGATGTCACTCTCTCTCCCTCGGTGGTTAATTTGCTTCCTGGAGGGAGGAGGCTATTTCATCAGTTTCTTCTCTTTCAGAATTGGAGCCGTCCAAAATGGTGGTGCTCTGGGTGTCGCTTGGTCTACGGGGTTCACCCTCCTTGGAGGGTTTGTTGAGGGCTCCCCCCAACCCCCCTCTCAGGCCTCCCCAGCTCTACCTCCTCCCCTCCCCCTGGCCTTCTCTACGTTGGTGCCCGCAGTCAGCCATTTTGTAGTGCGCTGCCTGGGTATCATTTTATCGCTCCGCCAGTGAGGCCTGCTGCTAGCTCGGGTCAGGAGGAGGCTATGATGTCTCTCTCAGCGCCGTTGGTGACGTCACTTCCATCGGTGACGTCACTCCCTGCTACATCGGTGTCATCAGTTAGGGCTGCTGCACTGCCTCGCTCCTCTGTGTTGTCATCGTTTGCTCCCATGACATCATCGCTGCCATCCAGGACGTATCCTCTTCCATCCGTGTCATCTGCATCCTCTCTTGCAGATCCGTCTGAGGCTTTATGTCAGGTGGTTCTTAAGAGATAGGACTCTGTTTTGAAGGACAGATTTGTTGCCTTCTCTACTGAGAAGGCTGTGAGCAAACGTGTTGCGTTGCCTCCCCCCTCTCCTACCAAGAGGGTGTGTAAGGAAGGAGTGGTGTCTTCCTCCCCTCCATTGCCTCTATGTCCACTGCATCAGTGTATTGAGCATTGGAGGGTTAAGGACTTTGTTATTTCTTCATTAATGAGTGAAGAGCTGCACGTCTGTGTTCTTCAGAGTGTTAGTGTTTTGTCTCTTTTCCCTGTGCAATCTGCTGTTGCTGCATCGTCCGCTCCTTCGGGACACGAGTGTTGGGTCTTGAATGTGCATGCAAGTTGGTGATTTGGCTGCTGCTTCTGCTCCAGTGCCTATTCGTTGTGTAAGGATCTTAAGGTGCCTGTGAAAAGATCGAAAGTTGTTAATGTGGAAGTGGTGCAGCCGGGGTGTTCGCCTTCCCCTCCCGATGATGTTGTTCGTGGTTCGACTCCGAGGAATTCTCATTCTGCTTCCAGAGTTTGAAATGCTTCTCTGTCGCACGTACGTGTGTCTGCTCCGCACGGACACATATGCGAGTCATCTATTGTGAGTGTTCACAGTAGTGTTCCTAGTGTTGTGATTGGTTCGTCGCAGGACGTGGCTCCAGTCCAGACAGGTCTTTGGTGTTTGTGTTGGCTGGTGCCTCAGGTTCTTTGGCTGCTGGGTCTGCAGTTGGTCTGCACGAGGAAGGTGTGTTGAATAAGCCTGCATCATCTTCTCGTCATTGTCAGAGCAGGAGGGGGAGACACAAGAGTTTTTGTCTTCTTTTACCAAGGTTGTTGATCTCATTCGTGGGTTCAACAATCTAGAGAGTAGGACTCAGGCTCGGTCATCTTTCACTCCTTGCTTGGAAGCCTTGCTGGGGGCTACGCAAGATCCTAATTTGTCTAATCAGCTTCCTTTATCGGGGCATGTCCAGTTGGTCTTGCAGAAGGTGAACGCCTCTGTGGCAGACCGGGACAGATCTCTTTGGTCAAGGAGTTCTTCCAAGTTGCTTCCTCCACCCCTCACAAGGCATAGGAATTATGTACTATTACGCTACAAACTCTGTCTGCTTGTTGCCTCAACATCTTAACCCAGACGTCATATATCTCAAGCCAGGGTTGACTTTGGAGCAGGTGAGGTCAGTGGTGCCGTCCTTGTCATTGAAGGATGCCTCAGCAATGGAGTCTATGGGCAGCCTCCATGTTCCAGACATTGTCGTGGTTAGACTTGTGGTCGACGGCCATTGCCAAGATTACGTCTGACAGGTCTGCAGAAGGGTTGGTGAGTGCATCTTCTCTTGCCAGTTTGTTACAGTCTGGGGGCAAGGCATTTTCTTATCTTGCTCATCTTAGTGACAATTTGTGGTTAATCTTCTTCTGATCAGAAGAGACGCAGTGCGCAGGATGGCGAGATCAGTTGACCCTGAGTCCTTGGCGCTCAGGAATGGGGATCTGTTGGATTCTCAGTTCCTGTTTCCTGGGACTGAGCTCGAGGACACGATACACTGGCGGCGAGCTGACATGAAGGATAAGTTGGTGTATCAGGCTGTCTCTAAGTCGGAGTTCCATTCTCGGAGATGTCCCCCTCCTCCTGTTCAGCAACAAATGCAGAGATCGTTGCCTAGTAAGCCGTCTAGAAGTTCAGCTTCGGCTGGGTCCTCTCATTCATCGTCTCAGCCTCTCATTCATCGTCTCAGCCTAAGTCGGATGACCAACGTCCCTTTCGGCCCCGCTCTTACAGGCCAAGGAGGGGCTCAAGGGATAGCAATAAGGGGGGTCATTGATAGGTTGGGCACCTTTCCCTCTCCTTTGCCACAGGTGGGAGTGCCTGGCGGGACAATGGGCCAAGTGGCAGAGTTATGGGGCGGAGAAGTGGGTAGTAGATATCCTTCGAGTGGGGTATCTACTACCGTTCAACTTCTCGCCCCCGCTCTCGGAGAGACCTCTGCTCAGATGAGTGTATTCTCCTGATTCTCCGAAGTTCTTAGCTCTCCGGGAGGAAGTGCAGAAAATGCTGGACAAGGGTGCAATAGAGGAAGCGATGCGTCCAACTCCGGGGTTTTACAGTCACATCTTGGTGCTGAAGGCATCGGGGTTGGAGGCCTGTGATCAACCTATCCACTTTGATTCATTTTGTCAGGAAGACAAGGTTCAAGATGGAGACCCCGCGATCAGTGTTGGCAGCAGTAAGGGAAAACGACTTCATGCTGTTGATAGATCTAATGGACATGTACTTCCAAATCCCTATTTATCCATCGTCCAGGAAGTTCCTTCACTTTTCTCTTGGAGACAAGGCGTTCCAGTTCAAAGTACTGTGCTTTGGATTAACCACATCCCCTCAGGTGTTCACAAGGGTCTTCTCTCTCGTCTCAACTTGGGCTCATGCTCAAGGGATCTGTCTGCTGAGGTACCTTGATGACTGGTTGGTTAGCGAGTTCCAGAGAGAAGCTGCTGCAGGACAGAGATTGCCTGCTTTGGTTTTGTCTGGAACTTGGCATTTTGGTGAACCTAGAGAAATCAAGTCTTGTACCCAGTCAAAGAATTCTTTATCTAGGCATGGTCATCGATACAGCAGCGTCGAGGGTTTTTCTGTCGGATCAGAGTTTGGAGAAGTTCCAAGTAGTGGCACTCGACTTTCTGTCGCAACCAGATCAGTCAGCTCATCAGTGGCAGGTTCTTCTGGGAATTTAATCTTCTCTGGAGAAGCTGGTCCCTCATAGGTGACTTCATCTTCGGTCTCTGCAGTGGAGACTAAAGGACTTCTGGTCTCCGGCGGGGGACTCGCCCCTGATAAGGGTTCCTCTGTCCCTAGAAGTGAGAGAAGATGTTCGTTGGTGGTTGGACGATCAGAATCTCTTGGAAGGTGTTCCTCTGTGTTCTCTGCCGCCGGACTTCCTTCCGTTTTCAGATGCCTCCCTCGCAGGTTGGGACGCTCATTTAGGCGGCCTCATTACTTCGGGCCTTTGGAGTTTGGAGGACAAACGGCAACATATCAACGTGTTGGAGTTAAAGGCAGCCTTTCTGGGTCTGAAGGCATTTTGGGAGAAGGTAGAGGGACATTCTGTGGTTCTCATGTCAGATAACACCACGATGGTTGCTTATGTGAACAAACAAGGGGGATTGGTTTCGCGTCAACTTCCTGCTTTGACAATCGAGATTCACCAGTGGGCGGTCGACAATTCAGTGGAATTCTCAGCCAGGTATATCCCAGGCAAAAGCTCAGTCATCGGGATCAGGTCCTAGGCACAGAGTGGTCCCTTCAGGTCGTGACGGTTCAACAAGAAACTAGAGGTTTTCTGTTCGGTGGTTCCGGATCCTCTGGCGTTGGCGGAGGATGCATTCCAACATGCCTGGCACAACCTGGAGGTGTATGCCTTCCCTCCATTTTGTTCAATCCGCCAAGTACTGAACAGGATGATTAGCTTGCAAAATCTCCGGATAACATTAGTAGCTCCTCTGTGGCCGCAAGCAGAATGGTTTCTGGATCTACTGATGATGTTCTTGTCGGAGGTGCCGAGGGAGATTCCCCTGTGGCGGCATCTTCTTTGTCAGCCACTCATAGAAAGATTCCACCAGTCAGTAGAATTCCTGTCTCTTCACAGTTGGTGCCTATCATGTATCTCCTCTGAGCAAGATGCTTTTCTAAGAAGACAGCAGGGCATATGTCCAGCAATCTCAGGAAATCTACCTTGGTAAATGGACAATCTACTGTGATTGGTGTTATTAACAGGGTTTTTCTCTGCTCAAAACCTCTATTCAGCGCATGGCAAACATTTTAGTCTTCCTCAGGGATGCGAAAGGCTTGTCCATTTCTGCTATTACAGGCTACAGGGCGGCCCTGAGTTTAATATTACGTCTTAGAGGTGTTGACATCTCCTCATCCTGGGAACTCTCCTTGCTGCTTAAAGGGTTTGAGCAGTCGTGTTCTCCGAGGGAGCTTAAGCCTCCATTGTGGGATGTTTCCCTGGTCCTGAGAAGTTTCACTAAAGCCCCTTATGAGCCTTTACGTCGTTCATCTGACAGGAAATTGACAGTCAAAACAGTTTTCCTCTTGGCCTTGGCTTCTTCGAATTTGTCCCGGAATTCGTGGCTAAGACCCAGAATCCCTCAGTGCAGGATGACAGGTTCGCCTCCTTTTCCATTCCATCTCTGAATGACTTTGTGGGCGTTGATTCTCAAGATCTCTCGTTGTGTCCTGTCAGGGCTCTGCGTTGTTATCTTAAGAGGACATGACATCTCAGGGCAGGATGTCGCAGACTTTTTGTTAGCACGGGGCGTTCTAAGAAAGAGGTTTCCAAAAATACAATCTCTTTTTGGTTACGTGAAGCTCTCAGACAGGCGTATTTGACTTTTGATGATTCCGCCACTGAGTCTCGGCAGGTTAGAGCACATGACGTCAGGGGTATTGGTCCCTCTCTGGCTTTCAAGAAAAATTTGGCTTATCATAGAGTTCTGAGCACTGTTACTTGGTTACGTCAGTCCACGTTCACCTCTTTTCTATCTTAAGGATGTTGCCCACAGATCTATGGACACTTTTTCCTTGGGTCGTATGGTGGCTGCCCAACAGATTGTGTAACTCATCGTTGCCCTTAACCAGGCACATTTGTATCTTACCTAAGATGATTGTGTGGAGGAGAGAATGAGTGAGTTGGCTGGTCTCTTTCTTTCTCTTGTTCCTTTCCCTTCTTCCTATGGTTGAGGAATAGACATGTCATTTGCTGGACTGGTATGGTACAGGTAAGGTAGTCATACTGGTAGTTTGTTTGCTTTATGTCCAAATAGTCAAACCCTCTATTCAGTAGCATATACTCCACTCTAGCAAGGGAGAGTGAGGAGTGATAACGAATCCTGATGCATTGGTTTGTTATCGAACAGTCCGAATTTCTCTTTAGTTCCCTACTGCAATGAATCTTCTCATATATCATTGTATGTAACCCAGTTGGCCGAGTTATTGGATATCAGTTTATCTAGCTTCTCACGGGCATTAGTCCCTCTCCTGTAGATATTTCTTTTGGAGTTGGACTGGTGGGTTGGCCCCCAGCTGGTTTAGGATGTCTGTACCTCCCACCAAGTATAAGTCTATCCTATTGTTAAGACCGAAGGTTTGTTCGCCTATGAACAAATGACAAATTTTCTAAGACAATATGCATTTTTCATAGCTGCAAACCTGAGGTCTCAATGTTTTACTGCCCACCTCTAGCCACCCCTCTGTCATCTTACGACATCCTGGGTTGGGAAAGACTAAGCGTAATAGCATGGATGTGTGGTCTTTGACCAGTTTTCACCCGATATATGCATACATTGCCAGATCTCACAGATTCCTTGTTTTTCAATCTCCAATTGTTTAAGATCCAGCCAGTCGCTAGAAAATTATCCCATTGTTTGTTTTTGTTTGTTTGTTTGTATGGTGTTTTTACGTTGCATGGAACCAGTGGTTATTCAGCAACGGGACCAACGGCTTTACGTGACTTCCGAACCACGTTGAGAGTGAACTTCTATCACCAGAAATACACATCTCTCACTCCTCAATGGAATGGCCGAGAATCGAACCCGCGACCACCGAGGTGAGACGCCAATACCATACCAACTACACCACTGAGGCGCTTATTTTATCCCATTGTTAACCCAAGACAGCAATCACTTCAGACAGCATCTCCCCATTAGCACCTTTATTCTATGATCAATTTGATAATTTCCGTTATTATTCTAAGACGCCTTTGCTCAGTGAACCCCTCTTGCATTTACTTCCTTGTTGGTCTCCTTTTTATTTTCCAGTACCATACAACATGCATTATACAGATAGTCAAATGGTGACAATAGGAGTAAGAAATTATAATGAGGAAAGAATGTTACACAACCCTAAGTTGGTTCTTACTATTCAATACAGATTTCCTAATGTACTTGTTGTAGACACTGAGTTTTGGTGTTTTCTCACTGACACAACTGGAAATTGTAGTTAAGTATAGGAATCCTTTGTGCAGTATTTTGTATAGACTGTACACATCACAGTTATTTATAAAAAAGATCCTGATAAAGCATACCTGCTAACATGGATGATATGGCCATCATCAACACCTCTTTCTTGCATGGATTTCACCGCCAACTTTGTACAAAGACACAAAGCTACAACATTCAAATCCAGCATTTCCCTCCATTCCTTTGTGCTTCCATCTGCAGAAAAGAGCGGCAACCATGGAGATGACACATTCATGTTAATTACAAAAAAATAAATTCCTTCCAGGATTTCTTCATATTGACATAATAACATATTCAGAACTTCTTTCACTCTAAGCTTATGAAAAGCAGAACACTTAAAACAAAACCTGGGTGTAAGCAACAAAACAGGTTATTAGCTATAAGTCAGGATGGCCATATGAATGATCAAATTAACCAAATTTTAATAAACAAAACATGTATTAAGTAACAATACCAAAATTTAGTTATACAGAACATGTAGTGAAAAAATATGTATACTAATTCATTCATAGTCATACATATGTCATTCTAACACTTCTCTGAAAAGGTGGGACAATTGACTTAATTTACCAAATATGTAGATGACTGTGTTTTTTCCTGTCATAAATACATACACTGTAAAGTGCAGTAAATCTAAAATCTTTCAACCTTCTAATTTAGTATAGGCTCAATCTAGGAGTTACTTAGCTTATCATTTACACTTCATTTTTCTCCATTTTTAATTACATTTTTTCTCTTTTACATTATATATTCCTTGGAAAATTGCTCAGCAAGATAATGATCTTTTGGCCTGTTCCTTGTGAATGTGTGCTCAGTTAAATACTGTTAACCCTTAATGCATTATCACACATATACCCATTTTCTGTCTTCTAATTTTTAATAAAACTGTAAGTTAACTTTCTTACACCAAGCACTAGTAGCAGCAGCATGGAATACCATAATCTTTATGGTGTTTTATCACTGTCCCATTCCTAATGATTTTTAGCTGAGTAAAGAACTATTTTTACCTGATTATTTAGCAGTTCTACTGTATGTATAGTAAAAATTCTAAGCCAACTTAATATAAGCCTATATGTAGTACTGTATACTGTGCATTTGTATGTTTACACAAAACACCAGTCTTGCTTTATGAATGTAACCAGGACTGTGGAACAAGCTTCACCTGCAGCTTGACAGACTTTGTTTTTATTATTATTACAAGCTGTATATGGTAGTAATGTGCATGTGTGAACACTGCCTGTGCAAACTTGCTTTATCCACCATCTATAATCTGGCTGGTTTTGGAGCAGTAGCCTTTGAAGGTTTTGAGGTCAACTGGCAACAGTAGAGAAGCAATAATTACTTATGTTAAATAATAAAGAAAGCTATTTCCTGCAGGATGCTCAAGCATATTGCTGAAATTTTTCCATTATATTTGTTGACCCAACACATTCTCGCCTCCTGCCTTAGCATGAATACAGGTGAAACACCAATAGAACTTAGTACTTAACTTTCATTGCAATCATGCCGAGACAAAATGCAGTGAAACATTAACAAGAATTTTGTACATTTCTTGTGCCTGTATAACATCTTTACTAATGAAATGAAAATATCCCAGAGTATGTCCATACCCTTTCAAGGATGAAATGGAGATAGAACTGTCACTTTTAATGACACAAAGGAGTCAAATTCTAATATTAACAGAATCATGAAGAATTTATACTATGTAATGCAAACTTCATTTAAAAAATGCCTGACACTCCATCACCTGAAAGGTACTGATTATAATTTCTTCTCCCTATCTGCTGGCTCCCTCCATATAATTATTCACCATTTTAATAAAAAGTTATAAAAATGTATTCAGATCATGTTCCATCTTTCTAGCATAAAACTCATAATGAGATCCTCAAGGAACTTTCACTATTAACTATGGTAAAATTCTGGATCTCATAAAGCAAATTACTCAATCCATAACAGCGAATATTCTTACCCAAGAGACTATTATTATAAGACATCCCTGCATTGTTGATACAGACATCTACTCCTTTGTATTTTTCTTTGATGACAGAGAAAAGGTTTTCAACATCAGCATCTTTGGTCAGATCACATTTAACTCCAAACAGAGTTCCTGGGTTTCCCGTAAGGTCTTTTGATAAAGCCTGTAATTATAATTAATTTTGAAAGAATTACTTGATTGCTTAAACATATAAATTATCTAATGACACTTCTGGAATTTTCTCTATGTATTTTCAAACACAACTTATTTGGAAATTTCTTTATTTTCAAAGTCTACGTACTTATTTACATTTCCTGGTTGATAACAGAAACGGTAAAAGTCTCCCATTATCTAAATTTAACACTTAGTCACATAATAAAAGTCTGGTCAATGTTAAATGAAGTCATTAATCTACTGTGTACCCTGACAACTTGTAACATAAATAATAAAATAAAATTTTTTTTAATTAAAATAACTTTTTTTTTTGGTAGAAATCCATTACTGTACAGTAAACATTCTGTAGTATGCAACTCTCCAGACACTAAAGAATTAATGACGATTTCCAATCAATCAGTTAAGCCATTTGGGCTCCAACAGTCTTCTCTCATAGACTATGGTCATTCTGTGCTGTCTAACCTTCCTGTGAGAAATGTGGGATTGGGAGGTCAATTTATGTGAGGTAATGGGTTTGTAAAAATAATATATATATTAAATTTTACTTGTTTAGACACAAACCCATTACATTACAACATCAAAGAACATCACTAAACAGTAGCCAGCAGAACAGAAATAGCAAACAGCAAAATGGCTTGATGTATTATTTTTGATAACAGCATTAAAAGCACAAATTCATTGGCTGATCATTTCCAGTCTGTTAGGAATTTCCCCAACTGAGGGCACTGTGTCTCACTAGATGTGGAAAACCATTCCACTATGTGCCTGTGGGGAAGATTTTGACATCCTAGAACTGGCCTTCAGGACCCTGATTGAAATCAAAACCATGAGGGACCTCTTCATTGACCATAATACTATATTTGTGGAAGTTGAAAATGTAGCCATGGGCTTCTATGTGAAATGCACAAAACTTTTTTATCCAAGACGAATTAACAAACTGGCTTTACATACAAGTAGCATGTGGACATCTTTTATCTGTCGAATTGTAATTGAAGACCTGGGGAAGCAATGTAAATGGTAATAGTACTATCACAATCAGGGTGAAATGAAAAATGCCTTCATAAACTGACCTCAACTCTTTCCACATTTCTTGCTGCTCCGACTACAATCATGCCAGCTTTTACCAGCTCTCTACAAATGGCTGCTCCAATACCACAACTTGCTCCAGTTACCAATGCTACTCTTCCAACCCATCGGTCCATGATTTTTAAAATGTTTGATTAAAAAAATGGCAAACACTGAAAAAATATAGAAAATCTTATAAGTTCCCTGAGGAAACTAGCCAAGCTCTTATGCTATGCACTCCTTAAACAGTTACATAATTTAATAAAAGATATGAATCTCATAAATAAAAGTCAAATATTTAAACTACCATTGTTCTGAAAACCTCAAAATCCCCATCTTTACATTCGAACTCATAATAGAAACCTAGTCAACAGTCTTATATAAGAGATCTCTATGCATCCTTATTATAAAACACTTAACAGTTATGATGTGATTCACATAAAACTTATTTGTATGTAGTAAATGGAATAAAACAATATTCTTAATGCAATATTCAACTGGAATTAGATTTTGACTTTAATGTTCAAATTACCAAATCCTGAAAGCATAATCATCATCACTGATACTGATGAAAGCAAATCCAAATAACATCTAAGGAAATTCTTAGTTCACTGGATTTTTCCAGGGTAGTACTGCTAACTGAGGAAAAGAAGGCTACTATTATTTACTTGTCCCTGTGTAAACCTAGATCAAGATTATCTAAATTAAAAAAGTAAATGTTTAACTTATTTAAATAGTACAACCATTGTTATCTAAATTGAAAAACTAAAATGTAATTTATTTACACAACCATTGTCATCTAAATTGAAATTTAAATGTTAATTACGTACACAACCACAGCAATTACTATGTACAAGAATTATCACACAACTCCTCCTGTGTTCCTACCAAGATCGTGCCCTGTACTGTGATGAATACTACATACTGATAACTTCAGTAGACTCTCAAGATAAATATGGATTTGATGCTTACTAAAATGGGATGGACACTTATCTCTTATCAGAAATCAAGAGTGCATAGTAATCATTACTGTTTGGTGACTGTGTAAAATAAATTATCCAGATAAATTCTACAGCATTGTATGCTTCCAATATTACTCCACAAAATAACAGCCTAAACCTGCTATTAATAAAATACAGTAACAACTTCTGACTGATGCAAAAAAGTGGAGAACATGACATGCAATCAAATTACAGTGCAGTACTGTAGTACGTATTTAAAAAGTTCATAAAGAAATTAACTAGTACATAAGAAAGATAGAAGCTAGCGATATTTCATACCTTGACACTAAATCTAGATTCAAGACAATGGCGGGTATACCTAAAGAACTTAAATGTTAAAGAAGGGAATACGTATAGAGTTTAGGACAAAGGCCAAGCACTGGGACCTATGAGGTCATTCAGTGCTGGAAAGGAAACTTAGTAGGTAGGTTTTAACGGTGTGTCAGGAAGAAAAGCTCACAGTTGCACTAGGAAATAATTGTTAGGAGAGAGGAGATAGTAATATGGAAGAAAGATAATGTGATAGAACCTGGTGTTCGATGAAATAGATGAAAATTAGGGACAGCCCAATCACTAGGAACCCAATGTTTTTGTACACATCAATGTCAAACACCTTCATTTTCAACAATAAACTAACTGTAAAAAATGTTTGAATTCTTACTTACATAACCAAATGACAAAGCACAACTGAAAGAAACCTTCTCCTTGGTAGTGTCACTGACTTGGGTAGATGTTATCTATGATAGTAAAACTTATCAAAGATAACATTGTGGTGTAATATGTATAAACTTGTAGTAACTTTGTAGACATTTCAGTTTTTATACAGGTAAGCAATGTAATTATGCCTGGAAAATGGTAATTATTTCACTGGCCAAATGACTCTACTTGGTTTTTTACACACTTGTGTTAAACATGATATTGTTAAGATACAATAAAGTTTGTTCATACTTACCTGGCAGATATATATATAGCTGTATTCTCTGAAGTCCGACAGAATTTCTAAAACTTACGACACACGTAGTGGGAGTTGGGTGGTTAGTACCCATTCCCGCCGCTGGGAGGCGGGTATCAGGAACCATTCCCATTTTCTATCAGATTTCTATCTCCACTGTCTCCTGAGGGGAGGTGGGTGGGTACTAAAAATATATATATCTGCCAGGTAAGTATGAACAAACTTTATTGTATCTTAACAATATCATTTTGTTCATGAAACTTACCTGTCAGATCAGATATATATATAGCTGAATCCCACCTTTGGCGGTGGGAGAGACAGAAAAAGGATTTTAGGAAACATATAAATGTAGATGATTGACATCTTGGTTCCTTACCTGTTAGCATAGCTGACTTCGTGATTACTGTCACCCAAGCCTGCTTTTGCTTCACTAGAGTTACCAACAAGGTAGTGACCTGTGTAGTTGGTGCGCTCTAGATGATCTGTCAACGGGGACGGGACCACAATGTGACTAGACCATGACCATACTTCTGAGGGCAACGAGGCAAAACCACCACCTAAGTTAGCCTAACAACAAACTCCCATATACCAAAGGCTAAAGGAAGGGACGACCGTACTCGGCAGCCGACCCTACAACCATAAACATACAAATATTAAAAACTCACCTACCCTTTTCTATGGGAAAGGATGAGTGCTACCTCCTGCCCCCAAAATAGTGTCTGCGGCGACGTATGGCCCAAGAGAGTAACAGTTTTCATAGGTCGTTCTCACCTCCCGTAGGTAGTGCGAGGCGAACACTGAGTTACTCCTCCAAAAAGTAGCACTTAAAATGTCTTTAAGAGCCATGTTTTTCTGAAAGGCTATTGAGGTCGAAATAGCCCTTACCTCGTGCGCATTAACTTTTAGCAGCTTAAAGTCGCTGTCTTTGCAAGAAGAGTGCGCCTCTTTAATGGTGTTTCTTAAAAAGAATGCCAGTGCATTCTTGGACATGGGCATGTTCGGTCTCTTGACCGAACACCATAAGTTCTCCGAAGAACCTCGACAGTCCTTCGTTCTACGAAGATACTCTCTAAGAGCCCTAACAGGACACAGGACTCTTTCTGGCTCTTGACCAATGATCTCTGCCATACCCTTGATCTCGAACGTTTTAGGCCACGGATTGGAAGGGTTTTCGTTTTTGGCCAGAAACGACATACCCAAAGAGCAGACCGCATTATGCCCTTTGAAGCCGACGTGTTTACTGATAGCCTGTATTTCGCTAACTCTCTTCGCCGTCGCCAGAGCAGTTAGGAATACAGTTTTCTTCGTCAAATCTCGTAGAGACGAAGAGGAAAGAGGTTCAAAGCGATTTGACATTAAATATTTGAGGACCACATCCAGGTTCCACGAAGGTAACTTCAGTAGCGGCACCTTGGTCGTCTCGAAAGATCTCAATAGATCATGGAGATCCTTGTTATTAGCGAGGTCAAGACCTCTATGGCGAAAAACTACAGATAAGACGCTTCTGTAGCCTTTAATGGTTGACACTGCAAGCTTCAGATCTTGTTTAAGATAAAGCAAGAAGTCGGCGATCTGGCTCACAGAGGTAGTGGTAGAGGAAACTCCTTTTCTCTTACACCAACTTCTAAAGGCTGCCCACTTCGATTGGTAAACCGCGATTGATGATGGTCTCCTCGCGGTGGCGATAGCTTTAGCCACTGATTTCGAAAAACCTCTCGCTCTGGCCAACTTTTGGATAGTCTGAACGCAGTCAGACTCAGAGCGGAGAGGTTTTTGTGGTACCTCTCGAAGTGGGGCTGTTTGAGTAGATCTCTCCTTAACGGAAGAGATCTCGGATAATCCACCAGGTAGAACATCACCTCTGTGAACCAGATCGCTGCGGGCCAAAAGGGGGCGATTAAAGTCAACCTCGTCCCCTCCGATGCTGCGAATTTTCTCATCACCTCCCCCAGGATCTTGAAGGGGGGAAAAGCGTAGAGATCTAGGCCCGTCCAATCCCATAGAAGGGCGTCTACTGCTACTGCTCCCGGATCGAGAACCGGGGAGCAATACAGGGGAAGTCTCGCCGTCCTTGACGTTGCAAAGATGTCCACTAAGGGACATCCCAAAGACCCCACAGCTCCTGGCATACGTCTTGATTGAGGGTCCACTCTGTCGGCAATAACTGTCCTTGTCGACTGAGGAGATCTGCCCGGACGTTCTCGACTCCGGCAATGAACCTTGTCAATATCGTGACTTCTCTCTCCTTTGCCCAAAGAAGAATCTCTTTCACTAGAGCAAACAGGGAGCGAGAGTGTGTTCCTCCTTGTTTCTTCAAGTATGCCAGGGCTGTGGTGTTGTCCGAGTTGACTTGAACTACACGACGGGAGACTTTGTTCTGGAAGAACTGGAGCGCTAATTGAACCGCTGCCAGCTCTTTGAAGTTGATATGCCAGGTTACCTGTTCCCCTCTCCAGGTACCTGACACTTCCTCCCCCCCTAGAGTTGCTCCCCACCCCGTGGATGACGTGTCGGAGAACAACACTAGGTCGGGGTTCTGAAGCTTGAGGGATATACCCTCTGACAGCTTCCACTGATCGAGCCACCATCTTAGATGGTTCTTCACCTCTTCCGAGATGCATAACTTCATGTCGAAGTTGTCCTTTTCTGTCCAGTTGTCCGACAGAAAGAACTGAAGAGGTCGGAGGTGTAGCCTCCCCAGGGAAACAAACTTCTCCAGCGAGGAAATGGTCCCCAGCAGACTTATCCATTCCCTCACCGAGCATGAATCCTTCCCTAGAAAGGCTGACACTTTTTTTATGCCTTGTTGCTGACGTTCCTGGGACGGAAAAGCCCGAAAAGCCACTGAATCCATCTGAATCCCCAGATACACGATGGACTGTGTTGGGGTCAGATATGACTTTTCGAAGTTCACCAGAAGTCCCAGGGACGCAGCTAAAGACAGAGTCGTTTGCAAGTCCTTCAGGCACCGGGTCTGCGAGGAGGCTCGTATGAGCCAGTCGTCCACATAGAGCGAGATTCTGATGTTGGAAAGATGGAGCCACCTCGCCACGTTCTTCATTAAGATGGTGAAGATAAAAGGGGCCGTACTCAGTCCGAAACAAAGAGCCCTGAATTGAAAGACCTTCCCTTTCAGTACGAACCGAAGGTACTTCATCGATTGGGGATGTATCGGGACGTGAGAGTAGGCGTCCTGGAGGTCGAGTGATACCATCCAATCTCCAGGTCTTAAGGCCCCCAGAACTGACTGAGGTGTCACCATCTTGAACCTCTGCTTTTCTATATAGAGGTTTAGACGACTTACATCCAAGACCGGCCGCCACCCTCCCGACTGTTTCGGTACAAGAAACAATCTGTTGTAAAATCCTGGCGTTGCCAGGTCTAAAACCTGTTCCACTGCCCGTTTCTCGAGCATCTGCTCGAGCAGGTCGAAAAGTATCTTCCGTTTTGTTTGAGGATACGATGGGGACAAGTCCCTGGGAGTGGAAGTCAACGGGGGCGGCTTTATGAAAGGGATCTTGTAACCCTTCTCTATGACGTCGAGAGACCAGGTGTCCGCCTCTCTTTCTCTCCAGGCTTCTGCAAACAACTGCAGCCTGGCTCCTACCGGTGGCTGAAGGCACAATCTCTCACTTCTTGCCCCTAGACTTGGAAGGGGCTCTACCTCTAGGAAGGCTTCTTCCTCGAGGAGACGATCTAGCGGAAGTCCCTCCACGAAAGGGCTTCTGCTTTCTAAACGGTTGGGCTCCTGAAGACATTGAAGGGCCAGCCGGACGTCTCGAAGACTGAGCCAACAGGTCTTGCGTGGCTTTCTCTTGAAGACTAACTGCCAGATCCTTCACCATAGCTTGGGGGAAGAGATGACTCGAGAAGGGAGCATACAAAAGTTCTGTCCTCTGTGCGGGAGAGACAGATTTAGCCGCAAAGTTGCAATAAAGCGACCTTTTCTTAAGCACCCCTGCTGAAAAATGAGAGGCTAACTCCTCTGAGCCATCCCTGACGGCCTTGTCCATGCATGACAATACACTGGACAGCTCCCCCAAGCTGATCGAGTCTGGCTTACGAGACTGGTTGTCTAAAGCTCCAAGACACCAGTCTAAAAAGTTGAAGACCTCTAAGGACCTAAACAGTCCCTTCAAAAGATGGTCCAGTTCGGAAGTCGTCCATGACACTTTAGCTGAGGCTAAAAGGGCCCTCCTTGAGGCATCAACCACGCTGGCGAAATCACCTTGAGCAGACGTAGGAACCTTCAATCCTAATTCCTCGCCTGTCTCATACCACATCCCTGCCTTACCGCTAAGTCTAGACGGAGGCAGGGCGAAAGTAGTCCTTCCCTTTGCTTTCCTAGACTCCATCCAGGCGTTAACCTTCCGGAAAGCTCTTCTAGTAGACAACGACGTCTTCATTTTCACGAACCCTGGAGTCTTGCTTGTCTTTGACGACGAAAACTGAGAAGGAGGAGAAGGAGGAGCAGCAGGCTGGAAAGTATCCCCAAACGAATCACGAAGTAGCCGTGCCAAAACTTGGTAATCTGACGAAGCAGACGTAGCAGGATGTTCTTCGTCAACATCCTCAGAAGAACCGCTAAGTTCTCCTTCCTTACCCGAGTGCAAATCCGAAGGAAGAGGCACAAGTCCTTTCGCTCCAAGTCTCCTATCCGAACGATGACGAGAAGAAGAGGGTAACGGATCCTTAACAGTCACAGGATCAGGAATCACCTTTAGAGGCGAACGTGAAGAAGAAATAAGACGTGAAGCGTCAGCCAAAGCCTCGGGAACAACATCCGAGTGATAGCGAACTTCCACATTCGCGTCCACAGAGCTCTTACTACAACGTCTACAAGCGTCCATCTGAGCGTCCAACCTAGCGTCCTCTCGAGCGTCCAAATCAGCGTCCGACCGAGCGTCCAGCGAAGCGTCCAAAGGAGCGTCCATCGTAGTGACTCTTCTAACGTCCCGCGAAGCGTCCTTACGAACGTCCCGCGAAGAAACTTTATCAACTACCCGACTAGCGTACCATTGAGCGTCAACACTGTCATGTCGAAGAGGGGCAGAACGCATAGAAGTCCGTCCGACAGCTACAAACTCGTTGTCAGCAGAAGCGTCGAAGTCGGAACGCCGAGCGTCCTCTCTACGGGAAGAGAGAGGAGCATGAAGAGATCTCTCTCTAACCTGACGTCTAACGTCACCTCTAGACGAACCCTGGGGAGCAAAACGAAGTCTAGAGGGCGAAATATCAGGAGACGGGGACGAAAGAGGAGCAGTTGGAGAAGACTGCCTTGTTCTCTTGATCGGAAGTCTATCGTCTTTCCTGCGACGAGGAACCGTCTCCTTCTGCTTCAGTAAAGCGTCCAGTTGCTGTTGCATAGCAATGATGATCTCCGTCTGAGATGTCTCCTTACGCGGAGACGAGCTGCGCTTGTGAGAAGGAGAGGGGCGAGGGGACGCCTTCTTCCTTCTCCCAGGAACAGCCTTGGCTCTAGAGCGACTGGGGCGCTCGCGGGCGTCATCATCGGATGACGTCCTAGACTTCTTCTGGGGCGGAAAAGCTACGCTTTCCGGAGAAGAATGCCACTCAGACATAGCATGACGTGAAGCGTCAAGATCTTGAAGAGTCCTCTTCAAAGGCCGCGAATCCGAACGAGATTCCCACCCCTTGCGCGGGGAGGACGCGTCGGAAGACAAAAAACAATCCTTCAGGATACGTGCTCGAGCACGCTCCTTAGCAGCCTGGGAAGCGTCCACAGGAACTGCTGAAGGGACGTCAGATCGGTGGGGGGTCCCCGTAACCCTCCTTCGGCCTTCGACATGCCCTCTCCCTGAGTCCTGGGAGTCCGGCAGAGGTCCCAGCCTAGAGGCGCTATAGGGCCGATCTGACGTCCCCTCCACTTCACTAGGGGCACTATCACTGCACTTATTTTGCCTGTTTTCAAGGGCAAGCACTTTAGATTCAAGCGTCTTCAATGAATCCAGAATAAGCGAAAGGGCATTACCCTCCGCAGACACCACCTGAGGGCCCGAAGGCAACACTACGGGGTTAGGAGACACAAAATCTAAAGGAGGGTTAGAAGGGGATACATTAAGACCCTGTCTGCTACCCGACTTACTCCTGGAGGAAGACCTCCTGATCCTATCACGTTCTAACTTATTTACGTAGGATTCATACGTCTTCCATTGTAAATCATCCAAGCTTTCACACTCATTACAGCGCAAATCATATTTACACTCTTGCCCCCTACACCCTTTACACAATGTGTGAGGATCAACCAAGGCTTTTGGTAGCCTAACCTTGCATTCCACTTTCGAACACACCCTGGCGCTAGCCGAACTACATCCAGACATATTTAAAGAAAAAAACTAAGCCAAATTCAAAACAGTCCAAAGTCACGTATGCCAAGCTATCGATCCAATACCAAAAAACCAAAAAGTCAAGAGGATACTCAAGCAATGAAAAGTTTTCCAAAATCCTGAGGCGGAGGTGTGTAAACAGATGTTTACGACACCGGCGACAGAAGAAATCTGATAGAAAATGGGAATGGTTCCTGATACCCGCCTCCCAGCGGCGGGAATGGGTACTAACCACCCAACTCCCACTACGTGTGTCGTAAGTTTTAGAAATTCTGTCGGACTTCAGAGAATACAGCTATATATATATCTGACAGGTAAGTTTCATGAACAAAAACTCCTTTAATGTAACAGGCCACAGTATCTTTTGAGGCTGGAAGACTTGAAACAAGACTTATCTTTTTAGGCGTATTATATAATACGTATTCACAATGGAAGAGAGTGGTCTTGCCAGATTTTTTTTTTTTTTTACGTATTGTTTTGCCAGTTTTTAAATGAATCTGATTTTACAATTCACCTCTTAACCACAAGTATCAGTGTTTTATTGTTATTTCCATCCCCCAGAATCCAGCAAAGTAAGCCAGGGGAATTTTTAAAAAATCAAATAAAAATGTGCGCACGCACACACAAATAAATAAATACTTTTAAAAGGACACATCCCAACCCAACCTTCCCTTAGATAACCTAAGCTATTCCCTTTGATAACCTGAACTATATTATAAGGTGCCAATAGGGCTAACCTAACCATAGTGCTTTGCCTCTTAACTGCCAACCTAACCTGACCATGAGTGTGGAAAATCAGCTATGCTACACAAAGTTTGATACAACGTCTGATATAAGAAGCTATGTTAGCAGTCTGATATAATAAGCTATGGTATTAGGCAAACTTCTGATTTAGGAAGCTACTTTAGGCAACGTCTGATATAGCTAGTAAGCTATGCTAGGGAACGCCTGATATGTATATAAGCTCTGTTAGGTAACGTCTGATATATGATTGATTGAAAATAGAATTGAATTTTGGCCAAAGGTCAAGCACTGGAAGTCTGGGACCTATCTATGATGTCATTCAGTGCCGAGACGGAAATCGACAGTAAAAGATTTGAAAGGTGAAACGGGAGGAAAACCTCACAGTTGCACTCAGAATCAGTTGTTATTAGGGGGTGGACAGTAAGATGGAAAAAATATAAAAGGAGGTACAGTAAAAGGAACGGAAGGGGTTGCAGCTAGGGGCAGAAGGTACGCTGTAAATGCTGTACACTGACGGCAATGCACCCCTACGGCGAGCCGCGAACGTCCGATATAGGCAATGTAAGGGCTCAAGCCTAACATTACCTTCCAAAACTCATTCAATATGCCCTTCCTAAGGCCCTAGGAAAATTGCTTTCGATATGGATTCTTGCGGAACATGAATGTTGACCAAATCCCAAAATTTTGTCCATGTTAGTTCTGTGTATTGTTTCAAAATAGTCATAGTGTGTTAAACCGGTGTATGGTTTCAAAATAGTCAGTGTTAGACCAAGACCACCGAGATATCTCGGTGGTCTTGGTTAGACCGGTCTTGTTTCCAGACAATTACTTAGTTATTGCTTGATGAAACATCCATCAAGTTATTGGTACAAGGTTTAAAACTATAAGTTATCAGTAGTTCTATGCCTAAGAAAACTTTAATACCGAAGTCATTGTGAGACCAAAAATAATAGCTTAGTCATTGCTTGATAAAAGGTCCACTTGTTATTGGTACAAGGTTTACTAGATTATCAGATGTTCCCGGCCTACGACAAAAAACCTTAATAATAAGTGTTAGATCCATGTCACGTTTCGAAATATATAGCTTAATCATTGCATACGACAACAAACCTTAATAAATAATTCTAGCACAACTTCTGTTCCGTTGTAAAGTTGCTTGTCTCACGTTACTTCGGCTTAACAACAAACTCACGGTGTCTTTGCACGTCAACAAACAACTAAACAAAGTTTGGCTCTACACTGAGATGCTGATCAGGATTGATTCAGTTTAGTGCTTGTCATTCTTGGCTAAAGCTATTTTACTCCAACTTTCTGGCTAGTCTGGCCAAAATGAGGCGGCGAATCAGGACGTCAGAAAAAATATAATTTTATTATCTGACGAAATTATAAATCCAAGTTTTAAACTGAAACAAAACACCATTTTATGATTTAGGAACTGCATCTGATGTAGTCATTGGCGGTTGTTATACATGTTAATCCTAAATGTCCATCACAATGCATACTACTTCGTTTTGTAACGTTTTCTTTTAGTGTATTAACCCTTTGAATACGACTGGGTCGTATACGATACGTTTCCTAAGGTATCCCAGAACACGGGTGTATCGATACGGTCACTGGCAATTTCCTTTCATGTGGAAGACTGATGATTGAACTACTGGCCTGTTTTTTCTTGATATGGTTACAATCTGCCAGTTGTCATACTGTGAATTCATATAAATGTGTGCATTTCCCTAAAATTCATTATTTCTCATCAATATGTTGTAGGAAGAGGAGTCAAGCGTACGACATCTTCGAGCTTGACCGCCGGCAGATCGAGAGAAGAGCTCTTGATGACGATAATTATTTTGTAGACTTTCTCGGTTAATTTTCTAGATATGAAAATGAATGGGATTTAGAAGACATTTAAATGAATAATTATACGCCTGGTGCAAGAGACAGGGATGAAATTTCAACCAACAGTGAAAATAACGAAAATCTGCTACCTAACGAAAGTAACGGTGTTGAAAGAAGTCGGATACAGCGACTACGAGTTGACTCAGGTGATGTGGGAGTGGGTTGCCAGTAAGTTCCAGCCCCGAGATTTCGTATTTGATGGCAGTGGCAGGGCATTACGTCAAGATGTAATGCGAATGAAAATTCAAAGGAAGTACTCCGAAGTAGATCATGTTTTTAAATTTTTCGATAACGACTTTATGTGGCTGACTATTAGAGAGACAAACCTTTATCAAAGATTCCTTGTTGATTACAATTAGAGATGCAGTACCAAAATATAGGCGAAAGTTTGCCCAGGTTACTGTGAACGAAATGGTACGCTTCCTGTGTGTGATTATGATCACCTAAGTAAACGTCGCATCGTTGATTACTTGATTACGCTTGAGGCAAACTAGACAAAAGGAGAATGAGAAGGCTGATGGCAAGGGACAGATTTCATCGAATTCTAGCTCTACATTTCGTTG
>NC_061110.1:83215884-83227154 GCF_015104395.2 Macrobrachium nipponense | reverse complement strand
TTTATTTAACAACAAGTCGAAAGTCTCTTAACACAATACCATATAGGCTAAGTTTATGAAAAGGTTGTTAGAAATGACGAATAAAAAAAAGTCAACTTTCATTCTAGGTTTACATATACCTGTCGATCAAATTCAGGTTTTTCAAAAGAATTAATAACTGTATTCTTCATTCAAAAGTTATTTTACAAAGTTAAAATAGTCGCAAGGAGTAATCTCATCTGCATCGTTGCGGATTATAAAATTGTTTTCATAATAGTAATAATAATAATAATAATAATTACACTTTGAATAGTCAGTCAATCATTCACCTTTATTTAACAACAAGTCGAAAGTCTCTTAACACAATACCATATAGGCTAAGTTTATGAAAAGTTTGTTAGAAATGCCGAATAAAACAGAGTCGACTTTTATTCTAGGTTCATATATCATATAGTATACCTATCGATCAAATTCAGTCTTTTCAACTGTATTCTCCATTCAAGTGTTTTTTGAAAAAGTTTAAGTATAGTTGCAAGGGCTCTGGGAAAATCATTTCACTATTCAAATAACCTTTTCAAAAAGATGATGATTGCTAACTGAAGTAGTAGTGCTCTTGTATTCTACATTCAAATACCTTTCTCTCGTGGAAATTTCCACTGCGGATCATACATATGATCTCTTAGATAAAAAGACCTACCAGAGATTAGCTAATCTAGCTTTGAATGAGGAAATATGAATATTTTTGATAAATATAACATTCTTCATGGAAAACTTATTAGGACTTGCTTGGCCTCTTAACTAACCTACTACCTAACTTTGGACTATCCTTAACGATTTCTAAAGAAGCCTAGAGAGGGTAGCCGGTATCGATCTTTGCCTAATTTTACCCCAAGTATGCGATGGTGGATAAGTACACACACTTTAGATATACTAGCAAAATAGGACTACTACACTGCTGCCGCATCATTATGACAGCTCGTGTTTCTTTAGTGCTAAGCAAGCAAGTCTGTGTATAGAGATTTATTCAGATTCACTGTAAGAGAAAATCCTCTCTGCATCAGTGCTAATCACACAGCTTAAATTTATACCATATTAGATGAAAAGGTTTTAGGAATACTGAAAATGTTATTTTCAATATAGTTACAGAGTATGGACCTATTAATATCGACCACAGCACAATTGAATTTATACATTTGGCTAGGAATATTTTTACTAAACATCTATTGGTGATATATTGGGATATTATAGGTTTTTTTAATAATAATAATAATAAAGATAGGATAGGAAAACAATACAAATATTTTTTAGAATGTTAAGACTCTTTTTAATCATTCTAGAAATTTGATAAAGAATTTTTAAAAGTTCATTACTGTTCTAGGTTTGGCCATAAAGGTGCCTCCAGGAACTCGTCATTCTTTTATATAGACTTTTAAGTATTTGTTTTTCTCATATCACTTGATATAGTGTAAAATAAACCACATGGTACAGAGTGGACCATGTACAATCACGGTATACCACCATTCCTCAAAAAAGCGAACAATTATAACGCATCCTCCTGACATCGGAGTAGAAAAGGTCTTTAGCTCCGTTTATCACCAACAACAAGTCGAGCCGTCTGATGCTCATCATCTCCGATGCTAGGAGGATGCGTTATAATGTGCTTTCTTCTTGAGAATGGTGGTATACCGTGATTGTACATGATCCACTCTGTACCACGGTTTTTTACTCTATCGCCACTTTTGAAAACAGTATTTCGGCAATGTCTCTCACAAACTTTGTTGGTTTGTTCTAAGACATGCCTACGTATTTGAGCTGGTATCTCACATACAAGTTAAATCACTTTCTTATTGGCTGGCGCATTATGAAATGGCCGAAGCAGTGATGTATCGTAACACTTTAAGTATAACCACACCACTGATCATTAATAACATTATAGTCCAGGAATTGTTAGGCTGTTACAAGATGTGCTACACTGGTGTATTTTTCAAAAACTTACGGGAAACCCCGTTTATGAGCATGAAAAAAGAAGAGCTACGCCATCAGTAGCTAGCATCAGCGCCGCCATATTGTGTGTTTTGTTTACGTTTTAGCAGCGGCGCGGCGGTCGTTCGTTCGTTCGTTCGTTCGTTCGTTCGTGTATGAAATGCTTTCGAGGACAAACGCACACTTGTAAAATAGCAAGTTGCGATGCGATTTGCATTAGGGACGTAATTATTGTTATTATTTATTATTATTATTATACTTATACAATGACGAAATAATCTCGGTTAGAACATCTGATTTCAAACCAAAATATTTTCTCTCTCTCTCTCTCTCTCTTAACGAGGCAAATTTTGTCTTCTACAATTTTCTCTCCTTTTACTTTGCACAGTTTGAGTAATTAACTCAATATTTAGGAAAGATTTCTGTACAAGAAATGTAATATTTCTCCTCTTATCGCTAATTTTGACCACTTTTAATTCACCTGGAAATTATGCTTAGGTAACTAACTGTAGGTACGCCTCCTTTCACTCTCAGTCCGACTACCGTTATCTCGGCGAGTCTGGCTGACAAAGGCTTTCCATTCATATTTTTATATGCTTACTCATATGCTTTATCCCTGTATCATGAAACAATGTAATTAATAAAACTAAATCTGCCCAAAGCGGACGACGATAGGAGACAATCGTAAATCTCTCTCTCTCTCTCTCTCTCTCTCTCTAACACAAGCCTGACAAATCTCTCTCTCTCTCTCTCTCTCTCTCTCTCTACTGACACATTGAGCTAAATATATATAGTATTTTAACATAAAGCTAGTTCGTATCTCACAACCAAAATTAGACCGCCAAACGCAAAGAATCGTATATATACAAACTTCTAGGATGCATGTCGTCTCACTGCCAAGGCCACTACAACGGTGTTGCGCCTACAGGCAGTGAAAGTGTTCGACAGCACAATACTCCAGTGTTGTTCACGTTATAAAATAGACTTATTAATTAATAATACATAGACTTTGCCTGTTCCACTCTGGTTACTAGACGTAGGTAGATTATACGCCGTTCACCTGGGCTTATAAGGTACTAGGGTGTCGTCTAAAATTTTACTTACCTTTATCCTAGATTGCTGACCTGTAGCCGTCTGTTCCGAATGAGCTGTGATTAAGAAAAGGGGCCTATTTATATACAAATCCCCATGCATAATCATGTGTGCAGGCGTACATAGTATACCGCCTGTGGCGATCATCACTTTCATATTCTATGTACTACTGAGCACTAGCTCAATCCAGTTTCACCGTGTTTGTCTGCAGGGAAATCGGCCTATCTTTTTTTAATATGTACTGATTAACAGCTCATTCCAAAAAAAAAAACCTTTTCTCTCCGCGGGTGGGTCAAGCTAAGGTCAATAGGTCTTGGGTTGTTCCACATTCCCGCCACACCTATCTTAATGATAATGACAAATGCCCGGCAGCGGTGAAAGTTCCCTGAGATACGTACCTCTTTGTATTTTTTACATAAAAGATTGCACAAGTCAAAAGTTCTTGAAGAGTTCTAGTTATAAGACATGAGATTTTAGTCATAAGACAGAGATTCTAGCTATATGATAGATTTTAGTCTTATGATACCCGATTCTAATGATAGTCTTTTGACACAAGATTCTAATTATAAGACAAGATTCTAGTCTTATGAGATTCTAGTTATATAACAGAATATTCTAGACTTATGACACCATGGAATACATGCATTATTGTTATTATTATTATTATTATTATTATTATTAATTATTTATGTAATAATACATCCTTATTATTATTATTATTATTATTATTATTATTATTATTATTTTTAAGTATGATAATACTAATAATATCTCTTGTTTACTAATTGTTCAAAAATAGTATATCATTTAGCTTAAATCATGATAGAATTTTAGCCTAAATATAGGTATTTAACTTAATTTACCAGCAGTTTTTAATTTTAACATAACTGTTCGTTTTTCCTGCCTATTAGACCTAAAAGGCCATTTTCTCTATTGGTTACAACATATATATATATATATATATATATATATATATATATATATATATATATATGATAGATAGATATATCTATATCTATATATATATATATATATATATATATGTATATAGATATAGATATATCTATCTATATATATATATATATATATATATATTATATATATATATATATATATCTATATATATATATATATATATATATATACTATATATATATATATATATATATATATATATATATCTATATATATATATATATATATATATATTATATATACATACATATATCAAGTATAAAAGGCCATTATATACTGTTTTAAAGCAAAGGACTATATTTCGGTGGACTTACTTCTACCCTTATCAAGCAGTGATGACAGAAGGATTTTCATTATGAAATATTTAGCAGGAGATATCCCCTTTGGTGATGCCTTTGGCTATCGGTGAGCCACCTTGGAGTTCTGTTAATTGTCTTAATCTGCTTCATCGTTAGCTTGAGGAAGATGACATCTATCTGATCCGAATCCCAAGCTCAATGGCATTGGAAAGGTTGATCCTATTATCTTGTACTTTATTAGTGAAGATTCCACCATTTTACATCCATATCTAACTGATCGTTTATGTTGCATTAATCTTACGGAGAGATTTACCAGTGAAACCGAAATATGACTTATCACAGTCCCTACAAGGTTTTTCATAAACTCCAATGATTTTGGAAACTGGTTTCTGCTGAACCGTTAATTAATGATTTCCATAGTGTATTCAAATAATTGAGGATAAAAGGGTTCGAGGGGTCTAAGGTTTGTGTGATCATAAATTATCCACGTGAGGAATTATGATTTCGTTTGTGAATTTTTCCTTTTCTTTTTTGTTTTCCTGAAGATTTGTAAAAAATGCTCTTTGCTTTATGTATGGCCTTTTCTATTGTGTGCATGGGGTAATTTAACAAGATAAGTTGATTTATAATTGTTTCAAGTTCTTTGTCAAGGAAATCTGAGGAGCAAGTTCTCAGTGCTCTTAAGAAATAAGTTACTTGCTATGACGAGTTTGACTGAAATGTCATGATAGCTGTGAAAATGTATGTTTGAAAGTGAGAATGCCACTTTCCTATAGACAGTGAATTTATAGTTGTTATTAGTTCTGATGATTAAGACATCTACAAAGGGTATTTGATTATTGTTTTCCCATTCAACTTTAGATTTTATGCTCGGGACCAAGGAATTTAATATTTGTAGAAAGTTAACAAAATTGCCCCACTCGCTTTTCCAATATGTTACAATGTCGTCTGCATACCGAAGCCAAATCATATCTGTAGGTTTGATAGAGATTATAATTAGTCTTTCAAAATACTCCATATATAAGTTTGCTAACACGGGACTAAGCGGACTCCCCATACTGCAACCGAATTTTTGGGAAAACAACAACCAAATCCCCTTTCTAGATGTCTTAATCATCAGAACAAATAACAACTAAAAATTCAATGTTTATAGGAAAGCGACATTATCACTTTCATACATACATTTTTTAACAGCTAACGTGACATTTCAATCAAACTCGGCATAGCAAGTAACTTATTTCCTAAATCCCTGAGAATTTGATTTCCAGATTTCCTTGACAAAGAACTTGAAAAAATTAGAAATCAACTTATCTTAACAGGATCAACCTTTCCAATGGAGCTTGGACTCAGATCAGATAGATAACATCTTCATCAAGGCAACTATAAAGCGGATTAAGACAATTAACAGAACCAAGATGGCTCAGCGGTGTCCCCCTAAGGGCATATCTCCTGCTATATATTTTCACTAATGAAACTCCTTCTGTCATTCACTTATTGATAAGGTGGAAGTAAGTCCACCGAAATATAGTCCTCAGTTTTAAACAGTGTTTTAATGGGACTTATATATACTTGAGACATATCCTGTTTTTAACAGAAGAATGTATTTAATATTATATATATATATATATATATATATATATATATATATATATATATATATATATATATATATATATATATGCATACACACAAACACATCATAAAGCCCTTGTACTGCTTCTTAGGAGTTTGGAGAACGACCATTTCCATTGTCGCTCAGTTGGCTGTTCCAAATGGCTTGCATGAATAATTCCGACGCCATTCCTGGTAGTTGGCCGACGGTCCGGGACCGCCATTTGAAGCTCCCATTCAGTAGAGGAAAAACTTGTAATCACATTCATTAAGGACTAAACTGTCATGGAATTCCATTTCAAGCGATTAACGAAATCCATTGCAGACATGAACGTGTTAATGAATGATTCTGTTAACGGCTTCATTGCGTTCGATATTGGGATGCGTCGTGGGGGATGACTTCGTTGGACTTCATACGAAATGCGTCGTTGGATGACTGTGTTGGAATTTATGCTGAATGCGTCGTTAGACAACTTCTTTGAACTTCATAGGATGATATACGAAACGCGTTGTTGGATGACTCCGTTGGACTTCATTCGGAATAAGTCGTGGGAATACTCCATTGGACTTAATAGAAAAGCGTTGTTGGATAACATTTTGTGGGCTTTATACGAAATGCGTCGTTGGATGACTTCGTTGGAGTTCATTCGGAATAAGTCGTGGGAATACTCCGTTGGACTTAATAGGAAATGCAACGTTGGATGACTTTTTGTGGGCTTTATACGAGATGCGTCGTTGGATGACTTCGTTGGATGACTCCGTTGGACTTTATATACGAAATGTGACATTGGATGACCTCGTTGGAATTTATAGGAAATGTGTCGTTGGATGACTTCATTGAAAACGTAGATTTTTTTGCGACGCCAGTTTTTAGTAACCATAAATCAATCTTGAGTCATTGATTGAAAAATATTTGATTTGAAAAATAATTTAATGAAAAAATGGCAAAGACTCTTTAGCATTTGACGGAAATGAACATGCGAGATTATTGTTCGCCGTTTCCTTAATGGTAGTGACAGTAACTCGGAAAAGTATAAAAGTATCATCAGTAAAATATTATATATAAAAGTTCACAAAACAGTTGACTTCCACTTTTATCAGCTGTCGATCAGGCACTAATTAAACAACATAACACCTGCCAGTTTTCCACGCCACTTCATAGCTGACCCTTTTTCGGACAAAGTCCTTTGCTGGCTTAACAATATTCAGGGTGAAAATGTTTATACCTTTTCTGAGGTTATGTGTGCCCCCACAAAATAAATCACAATTGGGTCATATTGTTGTGGAGATATAGGAGGATATATATATATTTTAAATTGCACTTTAGTTTCAAAGGAGAAATAACAGTTTGGTTCAATGAATTACACTCACACACACACACACACGACTCTCTATCTCTCTGCCTGTCCATTTTTACATGGCATTTAAGTGTGTTTCTGCTGCTTTCAAAGCTATGGAAACATTCCACTGGGATTATATATTTGAATATTTCATCTCTGTTGTGCTTAATAATTTTATTCTTTTATTGTTCTTTGTAAAAAAGATTACCAGTACGAAAACTCCAAACTATGAGGAGCATCGTGCATTGCATGTAGGTCAGAAAAAGATGGGGCTTAAATGGGTTGGTTGCTTCCAAATATAGTCTTACACTACCGATAGAGGCGGATAATCTCTTTGATTCAATCAAACCTTGTGAGTGTGTGTGTGTTTGTGTGTTTTTTTTTTTTTTTTTTTTTTTTTTTTTTTATTTTTTTTTTTTTTTTTTTTTTTTTGTCACCAAAGAGTTGGTGCAGAAGGAAAAGCGTATTTTTGACACAGAAACCAGGGCGTAAGATGCATTACTTCCGCCAGTTATCTTAAGAATAATAGGTGTAAGAGGTGAGGTTTAAAAATACGCTGATATTTTTGGACATGCATTTAAAAATACGGAGAAGTAGCACTTACTAATTATAAAGGCGGTGAATGGGAACGACTCACAAGGAAGATAGGACGAAGTGCAAAATTCATCGTATAGAGTAGGCTATGATCATATATAAATAATTGAAAGCTAAATTATGTTTTCGTAAGATATGAAGAATCTGCTTGTAAAGTAGGCTTTAGTCATATTTAAATAATTGAAAGATAGATCATAGTTTTTTGTAAAATATGAAGAATCTAAAAAGCCTACTAATATGATAAATTTTGCTTTTTCATCAACAGTAAAACGGACATTAAATGTTAACTTAAGGTTATTCAAACATCGTTTTTGTGTGTAGAAAAATGGAATTACAATTCATATGTTCCAACTGGAAAAAAGATTACCTGTTCCTTTTTATATTAATAGCATTGTTGATTAGCAGGTATATTGTTTATTAGTCTGAATGCCTGGATAGATGATTAAAGCCATTTAGAAAAACTGTATTACGACATTAATTGTCCTGTTTATTTCCTGAATCATCATTAATTCATAAATGATATCCGATTGGCTATTGAAGATGAAACAATTAATTACCGATGGGGATAGCAATTTAAGAGAGAAAGGTATATTTCACAGCATATCACGAACGTTATTTATGCATGAAATATATGTTCATGCATTTAATAAATTGCTCAAATATTACTAAAAATATAAGACAATAGCTCTTATCTACATAGAAAAGATAAATTTACAACGAAAATTGTTCCTTAAAAGCCAAACAAAAAAGCATGATATGATATTGTAGTTATACTCAGCACGGGTTTAATATATGAGAAAACAGGAGGGAAAAATGAGATTGAAATAATTAGAAATTGTTATCTTTCAACCACGTGTTTAGTACTGCTTTTTTTCCAAGTATTCGGTTGCCATTCGAATGAAATACATAAAGGTCCATTAATAAAAGTACATATAAATTGTGCAAGGAAACTCCATATTAAGCTACATCCATGACCAAAATTATAGTTATAAATTTTAATAGCCCAGAAAAATACGGCTATTTTCTTTCTTATATTAATTGAGAAGCATCAACATGATGAACGTAAGGTACTAGACAAATTGAAAATAACAGTCTGATGTAAACTCAGTGATAATAAAATGGTTTCGGGGTCCCAAGAAAGGTTCCCATATGGTTTACAGTATTCAGTGCTTAGAAATTGCTTAGTATACATAAAAACTGTTTCCAATTGAGTTTAAATCATATAGTAACTTACAAGTATAGCGCAGTGTTTCCTGTAGTGACTTAATTATTTTTGAATGGAAAAACGTTTGACTTTCTTAAACTATTAGAAAATTATATTCCTCAGGAAACTCCTGTAATTGGAATCCGTAGCATTTTTTATGCAGTTTGTCTTTCTAGACTATATAAAGTTCATAAATTGTTTCATTTGTATTAGGAAATGATTTTTTTTTTTGGGGGGGGGCAAGGAATATAAAGAAAATATATTTCAGAAGATCACTCAGTGCAGTGCAGCCAAATATGATGATCCTTGGATGTATTTATCTATTAACAGTTTTGTGTATTCATAGCACCCTTTCCGATATACCATCATTCAGTTGTCGTTCACTCCCTCTCAGAAGAAGTTATGCGGAATGGCGAGAAATTGCAAAGAAATTTATTGCTTTATTAAGTAAAAACTTTATTATTCCTTTTATTTAGATTTTTTTTCGTACAACTGATAACGAAATTTGAGTCAGAAATGATACTCCCGAGCCGTTCTCGATTTGAAGTACACATTCATAATGGAGAAGCATTTGACCGCTTTTCAGTTTCCGCCTCTCACTTGTTTATTTTATTTTATATGTTACCCTCACTTCGTTTGCAAGACTTATAATATACATCTTTCCTGGTACAGTTTTGGAGAACAAGCTAGATAATTCCGTTATACCGACTATCTTATTGGAAGGAGGACAGACTCATATTTTAGGTAATTAATAGAAAATTCGTGTAATAGTTCTGTTTCTGTGCATTAAGAAGTGAGGCCTCGAGTTTTGCAATTTTCTGCTTCCGTGTTCAGTCGTTTTTTTCTTTGATTTTATCTATGTAGCTAAACTTGACTTTTACTTTATGAAAAGTTTTATTCTATGTAAAAATTTCTCAACCTTTATCATGTTCACTGGCTTTTTTGTATCATGGATTCTGGCATGATTCAGTTATTTGTTTTATTCCAGTAAGCTGCCAAATTTTCTTTCGAATATCTTGTTATTTACTATTCACTAATAATTTTGTCCTTCCCCTTCAGTTGCATTAAATACTGTCTTTGTGGAACGTGTTCAAGTGTGAGAATGAACTGAGTGTGAGTTTTCCCTTCGAACGTAATATCTATTCACCAATTCTTCAAATTCGTAAAACCAAATCATACAGATCCCCGGAAGAGGAAGGCAACGTTCCTGATATTTAAAATGAAAATATATCATGTGCAGCATCAGAAGAGCACAAAAGAGCTTTCACTTCAAAGGATCAGGAGAGGTTTTTGCATTACAACGGTGTTATCTGAAAATGATAGAAGCTTTTGAGTCGACTGACCGAGGGAAAAATAGTAAAAGGAAATTTCACGAAGGTAAAAAAAAGGAAAAAAAACAGCAAGTAAAAAACATGAAACGTTGTCGGAAGGAAACATAAACATAATGTTTTTATTTGAGATGTTTTCATTCATGAATGTTAGCTTACTTGAATATTAAGGAAATGCAGGTAGTGCTTTATATGAATCTTGAGAATGAACACGAAAGAATACAGTACCCTAATATCGCTAATAATATTTAAGGTTAAAAGTGTCTCATGAATAGCGCCTCATAAAGATCGTTAACTGCAAAACAAGGGAAGTGAAAATGAACCCTTTGTGCTAAGGTTAAAAGAAATTCTCTTATGAAATTGGAAACTTGGTCGACAGGCTGTGTCGAAAACCTTTGCAATAACAATTATCCAGAAAAACAGGCTCGCAGAGAGAGGAGACTCAAACATGGATATGACAGGGGAAGGTTTTCATGGAATTTTCGGAATCTGTACCAAGTTCAAAAAGGTTTTCACCAGGGAGAGAACCTTCATTAAATGACGTCTGAAAAACCGTAAATGAATATTAGATTGATTTTTCAATACTGAACATGTACATTTCACAGAATTTGAGGTTTCTAAAAGAGCAAGGAGATGCATATATAGAAAAGAGACATCCTCCGATTTGAAGACTGTCTGTAGCAAAGGACGTCAGGAATTGATTTTCCATCAGCATGTTAGTTAAACATTATTCGTAAATTACTGGGATATAAAACAACAAAACATATGTTCAATGCACGCATGTTAGTTGGGAATTTACCTTTTTTATCCCATAACTTTTTTACATCCAGATATAATGAATGTATATATAATTTATTGTATGTAT
>NC_061110.1:83208384-83210884 GCF_015104395.2 Macrobrachium nipponense | reverse complement strand
AATGTGAATATTGCTGATTATTTGCTGATAAGAATTATTTAAAGCCCAGCTCTGATGCTGACATGAAATTTGATGCATTGGAACTTTCGAAGTGCATTTAGTTACCACAGTTATTGATTTTATTTTTTACGTATTGCAATAAGTATGTAGGTTTTCACCAAGGAAGTTAAGTGATTATGCGTGAAACGTTTTTAAAATAAAAATGTTATATACATAAATATCACAATTAAAACTCGCTGTATTTGAATATGTGCTATGTGTAGGATAGGATTTTAGTAAATCTTCCAGAAAGGAAAATATTGATTGTTAAATATTAGAGGAAAATTATTCACATGATATTAAGGAGCTTACTTTACTCCTCGCTTTAGGATAATTATGAAATTCTTTCTTAAAAACCACAAGCAATAAATGGTTAAATAATTCTTGCAGACAAGAGATTTTAGTTAGTTCCCAAACTGTTATCTGAAAGATAATTCATGCTAAATGATTGCTGCTATGAAATTCACTGTATTTTCAGTGATTTCTACACACACACACACACACACATACATATACACACACACACTTACACACACACACACACACAAACAAACACACATACACACACACACACACACACATATATATATATATATATATATATATTATATATATATATATATATAATAATAGAGAGAGAGAGAGAGAATTTGTTGTTCTTGTAATATAGTTATACTGATATCCTATTAGAGAACTGTTGGCTTTCCATACAACGCCATGATCATCAAATATGCCATAATCTAACATCATCAAATCACCAAAAAAGAAATCTATGATATTAAGATTGCTCAAACAATCAGTTTAAATGAAAATAAATGAATGAAATAAGTGAAGATTACAATGCTGTAATTTATCCCGGAGAGTATACCCAGTGCACCGGTAAGATTTTCTTCAATGCTTTGTGGAACTTAAAAAATAAGACTAATAGGAGATAAATGCTCTAACGTAGTTGGTGTCAGTAAAATGGGAACAGTATTAAAAATTTTAATTAGTACGAAATACGACGAGGTTTCTTCGGCACAGTCGAGTTTTCTGTACAGTGTATAATGCCACGGCCCATGAAACTCAGCTATGGTCCGGTGGTGGCTTCAGGTACGACTAATGAAACGCAGCTACGGACCGGTGGTGCCTATGTTGTTGGTAGCTATGGCGATGCCAGAAGTACGATTATGGCTAACTTTAACCTAAATTAGAGTAAAAACTATTGAGGCAAGAGGGCTGCAATTTGATTTTTTTGATGATTGGAGGGTGAATGATCAACATACCAATTTGCAGCCGTACAGCCTCCATAGTTTTTAAGATCTGTGGGCGGACAAACAAGCCGTCACAATAGTTTCCTTTAACAGAAAACTGAAGCTGACCAACACGATAACAAGAGGATTTTGTAGGTATTTATAGTTCTTATAGGTATTTTAGTACTTAATATTTTTCTTGGGTAGGTAATGATCTCGTGTAGGTGGTGAGTCCATCTTTCTGGAACGTTTATCTCCCGCCTACAGACTGGATGATAAAAATAAATCATTATTCTCTTGTAAACAAAAGGGCAAGGGCGATGAATAAACGTTAAGAATATTTTTACAGCTATAGCTTTTCTTCGTTTTTTGTACGTTTTATCGTTTATTGTTTTGCCGTAATTAGCGAATTCATTCGGGAAAATAGGTCATTTATTTTCTCCCTATTTATCGAAAGATAATGAGAATTCCAGGTTTAAGATGCCATTGAAAATGTAAATAGTTTAAGTTTCAAATAAAGAAATATTTACAAATTATCGCACAAAGCCGAAGATATTCTTTCCTCGGTAGAAAACCACAAAATAATGGTTATGTAAACATCAGAAGATGCAGTTTTTATTAAAACATGGGACGATGAAGTATAATAATTTCTCATTTCTTTATTTTCACGCTTCGCTCTGTTTTGATAGGATCCTATAGAGAAAATTTTACATAATTATTCAATATCAAGGATTGTATCATTATTGTGGCAGCCCCAATCTCAACTAAGCCATTACCGAAATAATCAGTGAAATCATTATAACTGCCATCCGTACAGACCACATTACCACTGATGTGCAGCACTCTGTGAATTTAATTGCCGTATGTAAATTCTTTGGCCGGAATTGTCCCTTATTAAGTGAACTTTTTCTGAGTCCTGTTTTGCATTTAATACAGGATACCCCTGCTCTCTCACATCGTTAGTGGTGTACTCCTTTTCATCCGTAAGATTATTAGTTATTTTTTTCTGTCCAATTTTAAGTAACTTTCTAAATGAGTTATTCATACACGTTTTTCTAAGGAGAAATGGTTTCAGATGAGTATAATTTAAACTCTGAAGGACACAGCATTTTATTCATTTTTGAAATATTAAAATTAAAAACCTCCTTACGTTATCTTCTCTCTCTCTCTCATCTTTTTCTCTCTCTCTCTCTCATCTCTCTCTCTCTCTCTCTCTCTCTCTCTCTCTG
>NC_061110.1:83185884-83203384 GCF_015104395.2 Macrobrachium nipponense | reverse complement strand
TTATCGTTTCCAAATAACAATTCTATTTCGTGTTACTCTTTGGCTCATGTGATAAAAAAAAAAAACAAAAAAAAGTGCAAATATTACTCGTTTATATATTGCTGTAGAAAGTAACAACTCTCGTTACGCCTTTGGAAAAGCATGTTGAAATTTTATCGTTATTATTCTAATTTAACCTAACATAGAAGTCGATTACTGTACTACAAATCCACGTTTATTCAAAAAGCTATTAACAAAGTAAACAACACCACATGCACGTCCAAGTTATATGGCTACGCCCTTATGGCTTTCATTTAATATGATGATGTTATGAACTTTTTTTTCTATTAAACATCGTTATTTTACTGCATAATTATTTAAGTGTGCCGTATTTTAATTATTTAATGGTTGAGTGATCACAAATTTAATTAAATGTAAGTAATAAAAAGGAGTTTCTTTTGTTTATTCCCACAAATAGCTTACATTTACTAAAAACGAAATAATTGAGGTGTTTTTTTTACAATATATATATGTGTGTGTGCATGGGCGTGTGTGTTTACCACATTCATGTCCGCATACAATAGATGTCTCTGAAAGATGTTAACCAATTGATTCCCAAAAACTATTTTGGTGTAAAGTTGCTTGACACCTCAACTTCAGTTAATTGACTGAGTTACATGGTTCCGTGCTTAAGTCCAATGGATGAACAGTAGGAATTAAAGTGAGTTTGAGAGTTAATGAGCCAAATTTAAATGAAAGAGCGTGTAACAGTTATATTAGAAGTAAGGTAAATTCAAGCATGGGATCTCAGAGTCGCCAGAGGGACATTTATGAAACTAGGAGGGTTGGGAGAAAGGAAAAAACCATCCTGAGTTGTGGGATAAAAATAAAAATTACATTTTTATAGCAGAAAAATGTGATGACTGGAGGTGCTATTGCATAACAAAAGAAAATATCAGCCACCGTCCAAGTACATTGGAGAATGAAGTGCTACTGCCTGAAAAAAGAAAAGATCATGTACTTTCCAAGTATATTAGAGAATGATTAGCGAAGTCAAGAAGAAAGTGGGAATGTATTTTGGGTATAGGAAATTGCGAAGTGGAAATGAAACAGTAAATTGTGGGATGAGAAAATGAAAGATTTTGTGAAAGGAAAAAGGATATTATTTCAGGTGTGATTCCTTGACAAAAGCAAAGATCGTTTACAGTAATGCAAGAGGATAGGTATGATAGTCAATAATGATGTGAGAATTAAAAGGAGACGGAAATGTTATGAGCTGAATACAGTCTGCGAGTCTTTGGAGTAATTTGAACACTTGATGAATATTGAAGATAGAAGAGAAACAGAGCTGAATGATGCAACAATGGAAAGAGTTAGTGCAAATTTGAGCTGACGGGATTACAAGCGAGACGCTCTAGTATAGTAATGAAAATGTAATTGAATGTAAAGTGCGTCTAGATAAGAGAAGGGTTCTGAAGGAATGGGTGAGAGGATTCCATTGTATAAATGTAAAGGGACAGAAGGGATTACAGAACCTTAGGGGCATAACGTCAGTATAACTGGAAAGATGTATGATATGTATTTCCTCCATTTCCTCAGAAAAATAAGGCAGATGAAAAGGCTAATAAATGAGGAACTGATTAAGTAATTGCTATATAAAAATTGTGTGAAAAGTGAGGAACTGATTAAGTAATTGCTATATAAAAATTATGTGAAAAGTTAGGAAGTAAAAAGTTTCGTATGGCATACTTGTACCTAGGAAAAGGTTTTATTATATGGATATGAAGGCAACATGGCGTATGCTGGTAATCAGTGAAATTGAAGAGTTTTTTTTTAGCATATTTAAGGGGTTTTATGACATAAGGAAGCATGTAATAAGATACCTACCCAAGAGATTTACTCGATTGTTGTAAAAGGTGGACTGAGGCAATGATGTGGCATGGCTTCATACCCGTTCAATGTTTTTATAGATGGATTGATGCAGGAAGTTATGCATGTTAGTACAAAGTTGTAGGAGAATGTTAAAAGTAACAGTAAGGTTATGGGGATGAATGGAAACCAGGAGACTGGACAGATGACTATTGTTACAAATTCTGTAAGAATTGAGGCATTTGACCTGTTTATGTATGATCGAGTAAATATAGCGGGTGTTGGTAGAGATGAGTAACTCTTAGTAACAAGTGTCATATAGAGAACTAATCGGCAAAGGAAAATGGCAGTTTAAGTGAAAGGATACTCAGATTATTTTGAGATAGTGTTTTGACGGCATGTGGTAATAATGAGGGATGATAAGTTCGTGAAAAAGGTGTATAATTCGGAAGAAGTGTGAGCAGGAAGGAGGAGAGAAATATCCAGAAGGGGTCGGATAGAATGAGAGGAATACTGAAAGGGAAGGGTCTTGTTACCCTGGAAGAGTGATTATTGCTTGGTGAGTATAGGTGAATGGTTTAGTGTGTGTAAAGGGGTATTCATTGCACTGCTGACGAATCTTCTAATCTTCTATGGAAAAGTTTGAAGCTACTATTGTTGTTGTTTTCAACTCAGGTTTTCATTCATGATTCGGCATTTACATATGGTGACAGTGACTATTTGTTTTGTCTCTGGATCAACATATTGTTTGGTAATTTAGACCTAAATAAAAAAAAAATCACCGTATAACTTTATTCTCTTTAGGACGGGTTTTGTTCTAGAATAAGCTAGCCTTCCAGACCGATTATGGCTTAAGTGCTGACAGCATAAGGCATCTCCTGGTGGTCATCCATCCTGTTATTAACGCGACCATTTAGCGTAATGAACATGCTCCTGCTTTCAATAATATATAAATAAATATATATATATATATATATATATATATATATATATATATATATATATATATATATATATATATATAAATATATATATATATATATATATATATAATATATATATATATATATATATGTATATATATATATATATGAGTGAATTTTTTGTATATTTGCGTAAATTCATATATATATATATATATATATATATATATATATATATTATATATATATATATATATGTGTGTGTGTGTGTGTGTGTGTGTGTGTGTATGTATGTGTGTGTGTGTGTGTGTGTGTGTGTGTGTATGTTCATGTATGTGTGCGTGCGCTTAGACATATTTTATATAACATATAAATCTTACATAATTGATACTCTACTTATTTTCAATATTCCTTTTTGGCAAAGTCAAATTCACCCTTTTTAAGAGGCCTTTCTGACGTTAAACCGAATCTAAACTTTCAACTTAGATAAGCTCTTTTTAATGGATATTTGCTCTTCGAAGTCAGGTTCCTTTTCGATTCAAATATATGCAAATTTATGATTAAGACGCCTTCTCCTCTTTTATACTTTCTATACTGAGGGTTTGCATAATAATTAATAATATAATAATAATAATAATAATAATAATAGTAATAATAATAATAATAATAATCAAGAACTGCGTGAAGGTCGTCGATGACATCCTTCTCCATGACGAGGATTACCAGTCACACCTCTACCGCATCCATGAAATGCTCACCAGGTGCCACAAGTTTGGGATTACCCTCAACAAAGACAAATTTGTGGTTGCCGCACCTACTGTCAAGTTCTGTGGACACATGCTCTCAGGAGAGGCATTTTGGCTGATCAAGAAAAAGTCAGTGCCATCAGGGATTTCCCGACTCCAACTAACCTGACCGACCTCAGATCATTCATGGGCCTGGTCAACCAATTGGCAGAGTTCACCCCTGACATTGCCACTACAGCTCAGCCTCTACGCCCTCTGATGAGCCCCAAGAGAACATTTGTTTGGACCCCTGATCATGATGAGGCTTTTCAACGCATCAAGTTAGCACTCCTCCGTCCACCTGTTCTCGCTGTCTTCGACCCAGACCTGCCTGTTGTCCTCCAGACAGATGCCTCATGCCTTAATGGTATTGGATATGCCCTTCTGCAGGACCATGGTAGTGGACGCCTGCATTTAGTACAGTGTGGGCTCTCGATTCCTTAGAAATGCAGAGACACGATATGCTACTATTGAGCTCGAGATGCTGGTCGTGGTTTGGGCAATGTCAAAATGAAGGTTGTATCTTGCCGGCCTACAGAATTTTACTCTGATGACGGATCACCGACCCCTCATACCTATCCTGAATCATTATTCGCTGGACGCCATCAAAAATCCTCGCCTCCAGTGTCTGAAGGAGAAATTTTCGCCTTATTTGTTCACAGCTATGTGGCGTGCTGGCAAGTCTCTGAACATTCCTGATGCTTTGTCTTGAGCCCCAGTTAGCCACCCCACACCAGAGGACGAAATTGCAGGTGCCCCTTCCACCACCCATCTACGAACAGTCATGGCTGTGTATGCTGTCACCTCTTCAGGAAAGTCTCCAGCTCAAGATGCCAACAGGACTCTACAGGATCTACGAGATGCAGCGAGAGCAGACCCTGTCTACACTCGCCTGCTCGACTGTGTCACCTCAGGATTCCTCTCCAACAGATATGATCTGCATAACTCCTTACTCCCATACTGGAAGATACTGGAAGACACGAGATGAGCTCTACGCTGATGGTGACCTCGTTTTGTATGGAGGAAGAGTTATAATTCCTGCCGCCCTTGCCACCACAGATTGTCCTGCCTACATGACAGTCATAGGGGCGTGGAAGCTTCGAAGCGCCGGGCAAGACAGGCTGTCTTCTGGCCTGGTATCAACTCAGACATTGCCAACACAATTGGAGCTTGTGAGTCATGCCAGGTAATGAACGACGACAACCCTAGAACGCCCTTTGAATCTGTTTCTGCAGACTTCTTTACAGTTGCAGGAAAAGCATTCCTCGTCATAGTTGACCGACTCTCAGGATGGCCTGTTGTTGTCCCATGCAAAGGTGATACTACCGCCTCTAACACAATCAGGATCTTCTGCCGCTACTTCCGGGAAGTTGGTGTGCCCCTCCGCCTCAGGACCGATGGAGGACCACAGTTCTCCAGCAATGAGTTCCGGGACTTCATGGAGCGATGGGGAGTCCGACATGTGATAACCTCCCCATATTATCCACAATCGAACGGTCATGCCGAGGCCGCCGTGAAATCAATCAAGCATCTCATCCTGACAACGGTACCCTCTGGCAACATTGATAGAGAAGAGTTTGACCAAGGCCATTTAGAGCTTCGGAATACTCCCAATTTCACAGGACGCTCCCCTGCCCAGATCCTGTATGGCCGACCTCTTCGGTCATGCATCCCAAACCTGAACACAGAGTCCCTTTTTAAGAAAGTCCCCTTTTCAGAGGAGTGGCAGGTCAAGACGGAGGACTGTGACCGCCGTGCTGCCACTGTGCTGAGCAGGTTAAGACCCAGTACGAACAGCATGCCCGCCCCCTACCCAGGTTGACTACTGGACAGCATGTACGGATCCAAGACCCGACTTCTCGTCGCTGGGACAAGGTCAGGGTAGTCATGAGTTTCGGCCGGTCAAGGGATTATGAAATTCGTCTCCCTAGTGGTCGTGTCTGGTGGCAAAACCGTCGTTTCCTTCGCCCAGTGCCACCCCTTGTGTGGACCCATCCCCTCATTCCCCTGTGGCCCCTTGCTTGGACCAGGAAAAGCAGTCCTTAGTTGATATTCCCCCAATGTCCCCACGTCGTTCTCAAAGGCTCACAGGAAAGAGTCCGCTCAAGAGAGTACAATGAGCGTGGGGGGGAGGGAGGTGTAGGTAAATGAAAGAAACATTCACTACAATATATGAACCTTTATGCATATGTAATGTGTTCTTTATATTTCGTGTTCATTTATATACCTCCCTATGTATTTGATGTATCTATTCTCAAATGTCATGTACGATATGTAATGACTGAATCTCGCCCGTCTGGCAGTCATGTTTCGCCAGTACAGCACCGCTCTGTTTTCCTTGCTTGCACATTATTTTGCACCTCTGTGTTTTTGTATACTTCATTAGACATTAAGAACCTACTTTTAATATTTCGGTGTTTCCTTCATCTCCAACCTTTAGTGATAAGGATAACACATCGAACACACACACTGATAACGTGAGCTATAGTAGATTCACATCAACCGTGCATTTGACGTCTATGCCAGTCCCTTGCGACGCTCCTGATTGGCTGTTGATAAGCTAATCACAGGGCTGGACAGTCAGGTTTGCCGTTTTGAGGAATTTCGTCTACTACTGTGACTTTCTGGTGACATCTGGCAACCCTCCGTGGCTTTTCCGACCACAGGCCACGGCACTGAAGAATAAGATTCTCCACTTTGCCTTTTTATGTGTCATTATGAAAATAAAGTTATAAAATATATCCTGCTTATTTATAGAAATGAAATTTATTGAAATCCTTTATGTTTCTTCGTTAAAAATATTTTATGTTAAGCTAGTGACGTGTAGTTTTTTTTTTACGTCACGGAAAATCATTCTACGTCGGAAAATACGCATTCTAACCATTAAATCATAAATAACGTTAAAAAAACAGAAGAACTGCTTATGGTAACACTGCTAAAAGCCAATGTTGTTAAGAAAAAATTGCATCGATGCTGGACACTCTCAGTCTCTCTCGAGAGTTCACACAGGCAGGATGTATGTTCCACCTCTCTTGAAAGATGTATACCTCAGGAGAGATGGAACATACATCCTGCCTATGTGAACTCTCGAGAGAGACTGAGAGTTTCCAACACTGTCATTGGTTTATCAACAGCCAATCAGGAGCGTCGTAAGGGAATGGCCTAGACATCAAGTGCACGGCTGATGTGAATCTTTTATAGTAGTATATAGGTATATTTTTTTCTGTTCAAGGTTTTGCTTTGTTATTGCCTTTGACGTGAAAACATTTCAGTTATTGTGACAAGGAGAAATTGTAGAATTTAATAAGAGTTTTCGTATTCTGCCAAGTAAATTGTGATAGTTTTTCTCGTATTGGCACTTTTCCTTGAAATTTCATGTATTATGTCATTCTGCTTGCATTTGATTAGTTGTCGAGGCATTCGGGAGCGGATAGTATTTTTCACCACATTTACTAGCTGAATATAGAATTTAGTTGTAAGAAAACAAAGACAACTTGAACGTTATGATTGATAGTTGTTTTTTTTTTTTTTTATAGACAAAGACAGCAGTAAATAGTATTGAAATTGCTTACCGGATCTTGAGTAGACTAGGAGGACTCAGTGATGACTGAATAGTATAGCGTCTTTTCAGATGGTGTCGAATTTAAATAAATACCTGTATTTGTGAACACACACACACACACACACACACACACACGCACACACTACCTGAATCACAAGAGTTTGGAATGTAATAAATTATAAATGAAGGTATAAGCCACGAAGGAAAAAGTTTCTGCAAGATCTTTCGACTCAGTGTCCTTTACTTAGCAGACGATCTGACTTACATGAGAAATTGAGAGTACAGGAAAGGTCGTATAAGTGACAGATAGGGATTATAGGGAGATTAGTACCTAGAATCCAACACACCTGGAGAATGAGTAACCTTTCCAAACAAGCATAAACATGGGTACAATTTAAGAACAAAAAGATAAAGTCCAACTGCTCAGACACAGGGACAAGACAATAAAAGGATTATACAGGGCAGTAGCTGACCACATTCAGATCTTTGGTAAACAAAAACTTAAACATACATATATAAATAAATATCTCTAAGGCAACTAATTTGTATTTAAGTGTGTAATTATATCTTTGAGGTCATTCTTAAAGTTGTTACAAATAGAAGGGTCTAAGTGAAACAGGCCACGACTAATATTAAAATTACAATGGGAAGTAAGTTGTATTATGGGATATTCTAAAAGATATCGTGATAAGACATCTTTTGATCTTGCAATTACTGAACTACCAGTCCAATTTATCCGGTGGTTGTTTTTACTTAAATGAATGAATATTGGATTAGATGTTTGCCCAGTTTTGACAGAATATTTATGCTGTTTTAATCTTACTTCTAAGCCCTTGCTCGACTGTCCGAGATAAAAGGAGGGGCAGTCCATACATGGAATTATATATATTATGATGCTGCTTTCCCTGGGGCCATTTTTTATCAACATTCCTTTTAGTGTGTTATTATAGGAAAAACAAGGTTGATTTTAAGGGCTTTTAACAATGGTTTAATGGTTTCAAATCAGTTAAAATAAGGCAAACTGAGAATGTTCTTAGAATTTTCTTTCTCCATGCTACTTACACTATAAAACTTTTTGTGGGCTTTATTATAGCAAATATCAAATATATGTGAAGGATAACATAAATCTTTCCCTATTTTTCTTATGTATTCAATTTCTTGATCAAAATATTGGGACTGACAATGCGCAATGCTCGTAAAAACAAAAAAGAAATTGATATTTTGATGTTACGATGGTGGCCTGAATAGAAATGTTAAGTTGTTAGTTGGTTTCCTATAAATACTGAATTTACATTGAAATGGTTCTCTATGTATCAAAGCATCTAAGAAAGGGTGGCAATTGTCTTTTTCCAATTCTAGAGTAAACTTAATCGATGGTAACTGGTTATTTAATTTAGAGAGTAAATCGTTTACATCAATACCAGCAGGCAGAACAGCTAAAATATCATCACCATATCTATACCAGTTTACAGGAATATAAATGATATTAGGTAAATAGCATTTTTCAAAGAATTCCATGCACAAAGAATACCATAATACAACTTACTTCCCATTGCAATTTTAATATTAGTCGTGGCCTGTTTCATTTAGACCCTTCTATTTGTAACATGTTTAAGAATGACCTCAAAGATATAATTACAGACTTAAACACAAATTAGTTACCTTAGAGATATTTTCTTTGTATATGCATGTTTAATATGTTTTTTATGAATAAGTTTTTGTTTTCCAAAAGATCTGAATGTGGTCAGCTGGCACCCTGTATAATCCTTTAATTGTCTTGTCCCTGAGTCTGAGCAGTTGGACTTAAACTTTTTGTTCTTAAATTGTACCCATGTTTATGCTTGTTTGGAAGGTTACTCATTCTCCAGGTGTGTCGGATTCTAGGTGCTAATCTCCTTATAATCCCTATCTGTCCACTTAAACGACTTTTCCTGTACTCTCAATTTCTCATGTAAGTCAGTTCATCTGCTAAGTAAAAGACGTTGAGTCGAAAGATCTAGTAGAGAAACTTCGTTGTTTATCTTTCCTTCGTGGCTTCTACTTTATGTGATATATATATATATATATATATATATATATATATATATATATACGTATAATATATATATATATATATATATATATATATATATATATATATATATATATATATATATATAAACGTATATAAGGCCATTAAGACACTGTTTTAAAGCAAAGGACTATATTTCGGTGGATTTACTTCTACCCTTATCAAGCAGTGAATGACAGAAGGATTTTCATTAATGAAATATATAGCAGGAGATATCCCCTTTGGTGATGCCTTTGGATATCGGTGAGCCACCTTGGGTTCTGTCAATTGTTTTAATCCGCTTCATCGTTCCCTTGAGGAAGATGACATCTATCTGATCCGATCCCAAGCTCAATGGCATTGGAAATGTTGATCCTATTATCTTGGTGCTTTATCAGTGAAGATTCCACCAGTTTTACATTTGTATCGAAAGCTGCTCTTGTATAAAATTCGGGATGAGTTCCAATCTATGGTATGGCTCGTGTTATTTATATGACGGAAAATTGTTGAACTATGTAGTCCATATCTAACTGATCGTTTATGTTGCATTAATCTTACGGAGAGATTTACTAATGAAACCGAATGTGACTTATCACAGTCCCTACAAGGTATTCCATAAACTCCAGTGATTTTGGAAACTGGTTTCTGGTGAACATTAATTAATGATTTCCATAGTGTATTCAAATAATTGAGGATAAAAGGTTCGAGTGGCCTATGGTTTGTGTGATCTGTCGTAAATTATCCACTTGAGGAATTTTTGTTTTCTGTAGATTTGTAAAAAATGCTCTTTGCTTTATGTATGGCCTTTTCTATTGTGTGCTTGAGGATTTAAGAAGATAAGTTGATTTCTAATTGTTTCAAGTTCTTTGTCAAGGAAATCTGGGGAGCAAGTTCTCAGGGCTCTTAAGAAATAAGTTTCTTGCTATGCCGAATTTGGCTGAAATGTCATGATAGCTGTGAAAATGTATGTTTGAAAGTGAGAATGCCACTTTCCTATAGACAGTGAATTTATAGTTTTTTTATTAGTTCTGATGATTAAGACATCTACAAGGGATTTGATTATTGTTTTTCCATTCTACTTTAGATTTTATGCTCGGAACCAAGGAATTTAATATTTGTAGAAAGTCAGCAAAATCGCCCCACTCACTTTTCCAATATGTTACGATGTCGTCTACATGCCGAAGCCAAATCATATCTGTAGGTTTGATAGAGATTATAATTATTCTTTCAAAATGCACCATATATAAGTTTGCTAACACAGGACTAAGCAGGCCCCCCATACTGCAACCAAATTTTTTGGAAAACAACAACCAAATCCCCTTTTTAGATGTCTTAATCATCAGAACTAATAACAATTAAAAATTCAATGTTTATAAGAAAGCGACATTCTCACTTTCATACATACATTTTTACAGCTAACATGACATTTCAATCAAACTCGGAAAAGCAAGTAACTTATTTCCTAGAGCCCTGAGAATTTGATTTCCAGATTTCCTTGACAAAGAACTTGAAACAATTAGAAATCAACTTATCTTAACAGGATCAACCTTTCCAATGGAGCTTGGGACTCAGATCAGATAGATAACATCTTCATCAAGGCAACTATAAAGCGGATTAAGACAATTAACAGAACCCAAGAAGGCTCAGCGGTGTCTCCCTAAGGGCATATCTCCTGCTATATATTTCTCTAATGAAACTCCTTCTGTCATTCACTTATTGATAAGGGTGGAAGTAAGCCCACCGAAATATAGTCCTTAGTTTTAAAAGTGTTTTAATGGGACTTATATATACTTGAGACATATCCTGTTTTAACAGAAGAATGTTTATTTAATATATAAATATATATATATATATATATATATATATATATATATATATATATATAATATGTATATATATATCTATATATATATATATATATATATATACATATATATATATATATATATACATATATATATATATATATATATGCATACACAGAAACACATCATAAAGCCCGTTGTACTGCTTCTTAGGAGTTTGGAGAACGACCGTTTCCATTGTCGCTCAGTTGGCTGTTCCAAATGACTTGCATGAATAATTCCGACGCCATTCCTGGTAGTTGGCCGACGGTCCGGGACCGCCATTTGAAGCTCCATTTAGTAGAGGAAAAACTTGTAATCACATTCATTAAGGACTAAACTGTCATGGAATTCCATTTCAAGCGATTAACGCAATCCATTGCAGACATGAACGTGTTAATGAATTATTCTGTTAACGGCTTCATTGCGTTCGATATTGGGATGCGTCGTGGGATGACTTCGTTGGACTTCAGACGAAATGTGTCGTTGGATGACTGTGTTGGACTTTGTGCTGAATGCGTCGTTAGACAACTTCTTTGAACTTTATAGGAAATATGTCGTTGGATGATATACGAAACGCGTTGTTGGATGACTCCGTTGGACTTCATTCGGAATAAGTCGTGAAAATACTCCGTTGGACTTAATAGGAAATGCGTCGTTGGATGACTTTTGTGGCTTTATACGAAATGCGTCGTTGGATGACTTTGTTGGACTTCATACGAAATGCGTCGTTGGATGACTCCGTTGGACTTCATTCGGAATAAGTCATGGGAATACTCCGTTGGACTTAAGGCGAAATGCGTCGTTGGATTATTTTTTGGGGGTTTTGTACGAAATGCGTCGTTGGATGATTTCATTGGACTTTATCCCCAATGTCGTTGGACGGCTTCGTTGGACTTTATACGAAATGCGTCGTTGGATGACTTCGTTGGACTTTGTTATCCCCAATGCGTCGTTGGACGGCTTCGTTGGACTTTATACGAAATGCGTCGTTGGATGACTGTGTTGGACTTTATATATGAAATGTGACATTGGATGACTTCGTTGGACTTTATACGAAATGTGTCGTTGGATGACTTCATTGAAACGTAGATTTTGCGACGCCAGTTTAGTAACCATAAATCAATCAGTCATTGAAGAAAATAATTTGATTTGAAAAATATGTGAATGAAAAAATGGCAAAGACTCATTTGACGGGAATGAACATGCGAGATTATTGTCCGCCGTTTCCTTAATGGTAGTGAAAGTAACTCGGAAAAGTATAAAAGTATCATCAGTAAAATATTATATATAAAAGTTCACAAAACAGTTGACTTCCACTTTTATCAGCTGTCGATCAGACACTAATTAAACAACATACACCTGCCAGTTTCCCACGCCACTTCATAGCTGACCCCTTTTTCGGACAAAGTCCTTTGCTGGCTTAACAAGTATTCAGTGATAATGTTTATACCTTTCTGAGTTTATGTGACAAAATAAATCACAAATTGGGTCATTGTTATTGTGGAGATATAGGAGGATATATGTTTTTTAAATTGCACTTTAGTTTCAAAGGAGAAATAACAGTTTGGTTTAATGAATTACACACACACACACACACACGACTTTCTCTCTGCCTGTCCATTTTTACATGGCATTCAAGTGTGTTTCTGCTGCTTTCAAATCTATGGAAACATTCCACTGGGTTATATATTTGAATATTTCATCTCTGTTGTGCTTAAGAATTTTATTCTTTTACTGTTCTTTGTAAAAAAGATTACCAGTACGAAAACTCCAAACTATGAGGAGCATCGTGCATTGCATGTAGGTCAGAAAAAGATGGGGCTTAAATGGGTTGGTTGCTCCTAAATATAGTCTTACACTACCGATAGAGGCGGATAATCTCTTTGATTCAATCAAATCTAGTGTGTGTGTGTGAGTGAGTGTTTTTTGTTATTTGTTTTTGGGTGGTGTGGGGGGAGGGGGGGTAGGTGGTTGTGGATGAATACTATCAGCACCAAGTCTCCAAAGAGTTGGTGCAGAAGGAAAGCGTATTTTTGACACAGAAACTAGGGCGTAAGATGCGTTACTTCCGCCAGTTATCTTAAGAATAATAGGTGTAGAGGTTAGGTTTAAATACTCTGATATTTTTTGACATGCATTTAAAAATACAGAGAAGTAGCACTTACTAATTGTAAAGGCGGTGAATGGGAACGACTCAGAAGGAAGATAGGACGAAATGCAAAATTCATCTTATAGAGTAGGCTATGATCATATATAAATAATTGAAAGCTAAATCATATTTTCGTAAGATATGAAGAATCTGCCTGTAAAGTAGGCTATAGTCATATTTAAATAATTGAAAGATAGATCATAGTGTTTTGCAAAATATGAAGAATCTAAAAAGCCTACTAATATGATAAATTTTGTTTTTTCATCAACAGTAAAACGGACATTAAATGTTAACTTAAGGTTATTCAAACTTCGTTTTTGTGTGTAGAAAAATGGAATTACAATTCATATGTTCCAACTGGAAAAAAGATGACCTGTTCCTTTTTATATTAATAGCATTGTTGATTAGCAGGTATATTTTTTTATTCGTCTGAATGCTTGGATAGATGATTAAAGCCCTTTAGAAATCCTGTTACTACGACATTAATTGTCCTGTTTATTCCTGAATCATCATTAATTCATAAATGATATCCGATTGGCTATTGAAGATGAAACAATTAATTAACGGGGATAGCAATTTAAGAGAGAAAGGTATATTTCACAACATAACCACGAACGTTATTTATGCATGAAATATATGTTCATGCATTTAATAAATTGCTCAAATATTACTAAAAATATAAGACAATAGCTCTTATCTACATAGAAAAGATACATTTACAACGAAAAATGTTCCTTAAAAGCCAAACAAAAAAGCATGATAGATATTGTAGTTATACTCAGCACAGGTTTAATATATGAGAAAACAGGAGGGAAAAATGAGATTGAAATAATTAGAAATTGTTATCTTTCAACCACGTGTTTAGTACTGCTTGTTTCCAAGTATTCGGTTGCCATTCGAATGAAATACATTAAGGTCCATTAATAAAAGTACATACAAATTGTGCAAGGTAAGTCCATATTAAGCTACATCCATGACCAAAATTATAGTTAAAGATTTTAATAGCCCATAAAAATACGGCGTTTTTCTTTCTTATATTAATTGAGAAGCATCATCATGATGAACGTAAGGTACTAAACAAATCGAAAATAACAGTCTGATGTAATCTCAGTGATAATAAAATGGTTCCCGGGGTCCCCAAGAAAGGTTCCCATATGGTTTAAAGTATATCAGAGCTTAGAAATTGCTTTTATTCCTTTTATTTAGATTTTTTTTTTTTTTTCATACAACTGATAACGAAATCTGAGTCAGAAATGATACTACCGAGCCATTCTCGATTTGCAGTACACATTCATAATGGAGAAGCATTTGACCGCTTTTCAGTTTCCGCCTCTCGCTTGTTTTATTTTTTTTTTTTTTGTTTATATGTTACCCTCCCTTCGTTTGCAAGGCTTATATATACATCTTTCCTGGTACAGTTATGGAGAACAAGCTAGACAATTCCGTTATACCGATTATCTTATTGGAAGGAGGACTGACTCATATCTAAGTAATTTAATAGAAAATTCGTATAATAGTCCTGTTCGGTTGCATTAAGAAGTGAGGCCTCGAGTTTTGCAATTTTCTGCTCCGTGTTCAGTCGTTTTATTTTCTTTGATTTTATCTATGCAGCTAAACTTGACTTTTTACTTTATGAAATTTTTATTCTTTTGGAAAATTCTCAACCTTTATCATGTTCACTGGCTTTTTTTTTAACGTGGGATTCTGGCATGATTCAGTTATTTGTTTTATTCCAGTAAGCTGCCAAATTTTCTTTCGAATATCTTGTTATTTACTATTCACTAATAATTTTGTCCTTCCCCTTCAGTTGAATTAAATACTGTCTTTGTGGAACGTGTTCAAGTGTGAGAATGAACTGAATGTGAGTTTTCCCTTCGAACGTAATATCTATTCACCAATTCTTCAAATTCGTAAATCAAATCATACAGATCCCCGGAAGAGGAAGCAACCGTTCTTGATATTTAAAATGAAAATATATCATGTGCAGCATCAGAAGAGCAAAAAAAAAAGCCTTCACTTCAAGGATCAGGAGAGGTTTTGCATTACAAGTGTGTTATCTGAATGATAGAAGCTTTTGAGTCGACTGACCGAGGGAAAAATAGTAAAAGGAAATTTCACGAAGGTAAAAAAAAGGGGGAAAAAAACAACCAGTAAAGAACATGAAACGTTGTCGGAAGGAAACATAAACTGAATGTTTTTATTTGAGATGTTTTCATTCATGAATGTTAACCTACTTGAATATTAAGGAAATGTAGGTAGTGCTTTATATGAATCTTGAGAATGAACAGAAAGACTACAGTACCCTAATATCGCTAATAATATTTAAGTTTTAAAGTGTCCCATGAAGAGCGCCTCATAAAGATCGTTAACTGCAAAACAAGGGAAGTGAAAATGAACCCTTTGTGCCAAGGTTAAAAGAAATTCGCTTATGAAATAGGAAACTTTGTCGACAGGCTGTGTCGAAAACCTTTGCAATAACAATTATCCTGAAAAGCAGGCTCACAGAGAGAGGAGACTCAAACATGGATATGACAGGGAAAGGTTTTCATGGAATTTTCGGAATCTGTACCGATTCAAAAAAGTTTTCACCATGGAGAGAACCTTCATTAAATGACGTCTGAAAAACAGTAAATAAATATTAGATTTGATTTTCCAATACTGAACATGTACATTTCACAGAATTAGAGGTTTCTAAAAGAGCAAGGAGATGCATATATATGAAAAGAAACATCCTCAGATTTGGAGACTGTCTGTAGCAAAGGACACCAGGAATTGATTTTCCATCAGCATGTTAGTAAACATTATTCGTAAATTACTGGGATATAAAACAACAAAACATATGTTCAATGCACCCATGTTAGTTCACTGGGAATTTACCTTATTTATCCCATTACTTTTTTACATGCAGACATAATGATTGTATATGTAATTTATGATATATATATATATATATATATATATATATATATATATATATATATATATATATGTATGTATGTATGTAGGTATGTATGTAGTATGTATGTATTTATATGTATGTATAAGCATTAAGTTACAAATGTCCTATAATATGCAATTCGCACTACCTTGTAAATACTATATTATTTTCATATACGTTAACCGAACGGGAATTTTTGAGTTGATAATAAGTTCGTATTTCCGAGGTAGAGCGAGCTGGATATTAAAGGATTTGTAGCGTAATGCTTGTGTATGAATCACGGTGATGTAATAAAATTTATATATATATATATATATATATATATATATATATATATATATATATATATATATATATATGATGTATATATATAATATATATTAATATATATATATATATATACATATATATATATATATATATATATAATATATATATATATATATATATATATATATATATATATATATATATATATATATATATATATATATATATCCTATATATATTATTCATATTCATATTCATCAAGTGTCTGCCTGTATGTAAAAAAGGTGAGGGATAAACAGCGAAAATTCTTAGTGAACTAACACGTGACATTTAACTAATTAAAGTTTTTCCTTTCTTTTTATATACCAGTAATTTACGAATCATTTTTACTGACATGCTGATAAAAATCAATGTCTACGTCTATTGCTTTTTTTGCTGCATAGTCTTCAGATCTGCGACGTCATATCTATATATAATAATATATATATATATATATATATATATATATATATATATATATATATATATCCTGTATATATATATTTTTTTTTTTTTTTTTTTTTTTTTTTTTTTTTTCCTTGTATATTGGCAGTTGGCGTTCGTGGGTATTTGCAAGGACTTTCGTTCCAAAACACTTACGATTCAGCACAAATTCAACACAACTCTTAATCTTTTATCTAATTATTAAGCTTTAATTCACTTGCAATTCAAGTTAGTCAGTTTGACACGGTGTATCAGTGACTTCAAAGCTCAGACTCGTCTGACAATTACCAGTTACTTGTATGATTAAACTTTTAAACTCATCCTAATTGGCGCAAGTTTCTATATGAGAAATCTGTCACAACTGGTCTAGGTCATATTGGTATGGTATAAAATTAGCTTCTGTGTATTTGAGAAATAAATTGTCACAGATAAAACTTACATAAAATGGACTCATTCGTATAGAATCATATTCAAAGCATATGTGCAGTGAAAAATAACTATAAACTTGATATTCGCTCCAATCTGTTGTGTTTAATAGAATTAAATTTAAGCTCATAATTGTAAAAAACAAAAAGAGGGTCAAATGCTCTTTGATTTCTTTGACGTTTTGATGAAATTTATTGATATATTAATAAAGCTATTTAA